>NC_090270.1:277296685-277601129 GCF_040414725.1 Anabrus simplex
AGTTGGTAGTATTCTATCCTCTTTAGTATTAAAAGACCTGGCGGGAACAGCTCTACAGTATTTTGTTTCCCCCGTTTGCTTCGAGCGATCCCCTCTTAAATACTACCGCCGAGTCAAGAGGGTGCCACCTGCCGCATTCTCATATAGGTCGTAATGCAGGTGCTGCATCTCTGTAGTCGAACGAAGAATCGCTGTGAAGTGATGTCTGGTGGTCTTCGCTGTTGTTTCCACAGCCTATCGGAAAAGTTGGGCACGCATGCGCAAAAGGCAGAGTTCCTGGTTTCTGGCTAAAAGCTTAGAAATTCTCGCTGAGCTGTGATCTTACAGCCCAACACAGCACACGGCTAGTTACCTGGTTGTGAGGGGAGTTGAATAATTTCCTAATATTTGGCTGATGTCTTTTTCAATGCACTGTATTTGATTGTAGATAATATTTTTAAAGCAATTTATTTTAAAAATAGGCAGTGTGCTGCAGCACTTCAGCACATAAGGTACGGCCGCCCCTGTAAAGGACCCTTCAAGACTTGAGGCTTCCGCAGGAAGAGAGGTTGCACCATTATACTAAATATTTCATTGTAACATTTAGCTCAGAACTAGAACTACACAGCGATACTAAAATGCTGAGTGTATCAATTATAATTATAATAAACAGCCTCATAAATAGCGCTGAATTTTCGTAACGTCAACTTCCCGTGTATGCAGGCACAAGTCAAATGAGACGTTGTTAGGTAAAAACTAGAGGTCTCATGGCTAAGAACTCAATATCGACTGCAAACATCCTTGTTCACTTGCTCGGCTAATTTACTCAGTTCATTTAACTTATGTTTCAATGTCTTCTCTTCCAGGACGTGGAATTGCTGATGGGGATGCTGCCAAATGTCATCGGCTTCCGGTTGGTCCAGGCTCGTGATTTCAGCCACTTAGACTTCTTAACCCACATGAACGTGAAGAAGTTGGTGTACGATGACGTAATAGCAACTCTGGATCGGTACTGAATACATCAAGCTGCTGAACTGCCGTACAACATTCCTGGAGTTTTAATAAGTTATTTATACATCGATTTGCATAAGTGCCCAGATTTTAAATTATGTACAAATAAACGTTCGGATCTTTGTCTATCCGGCTACTTTGCTCAATAATAAACATCTAGGTCTTCTTTTCAGCAAGCCATGAGTTCGATACTAGTCCGAGTCGGAGATTTTAGCTGCGTCTGCTTAATTCACGTCATACGGAGACCGCAGTAGGTGTTTGTGTTTGTCCCAGTAAATTCATACTCTGTACAGTCGTTACACCTGCAAAAACCGCTATGTGAAATATTTCAGCTTAGAACTTTGCCTACTGAGCTCGATAGCTGCAGTCGCTTAAGTGCGGCCAGTATCCAGTATTCGGGAGATAGTGGGTTGGAACCCTACTGTCGGCAGCCCTGAATGAGGTTTTCCGTGGTTTCCCATTTTCACACCAGACAAATGTGCAAGAGATTGCAAGCATTTGAAATGTGGACGTACCGAAGGATGCTTAAGATACCTTGGACAGCTAAAATGACCAATATAGACGTTTTGCACCGTATGAACAAAGAACCAGAAATTCTCACTACCATCAAGAGAAGGAAACTAGAATACTTTGGTCATATGATGCGGAACTCTAAATACCACCTTCTGCAAGTAATACTCCAAGGGAAAATTAATGGAAAACGTGGTCCGGGGAGAAGTAGGACATCATGGCTCGGCAACTTGAGCCAGTGGTTTGGGGTGACAAAGCTTACTCTGTTCAGAACAGCTATGAACAAACAACAGATCATGCTACTGATCGCCAACGTTCTGCGAGGACATGGCACATGAAGAAGAAGAAGAAATGCTGGGCCTGTACATCAATTAAGACCACAGTCGCTCCTTTTCCACTCCTAGCTCTGTCCTCTCCCATTGTTGCCATAAGACCTATCTGTGTCGGTGTGACGTAAAGCGTTTGAGTCGTATGCGCGAACAAACGTCTATGTTACATTCCCTATATATTGAGAAAAACGGCAATAAAGATGATTGTTGACCGCGGGACATAGCTACGTGAGAGAATGTAACATAGACTTTTGTTCCGTAGACCAACAAGTTAGAAGTGCACGCGCTCACTCATTCGCACATAATGTATGCATACAGAGCAGAATAGTGTTATTTTAAAGTTTTAGCCTAATTATAATGATTTGGTGCCTACAACATCTTTCCACTCACTGGGGTCACTTTTCCTTTTCCTGTATCTGTTTTTCGTCAACTTCTGTACACTGCTTGGGGACAACAGTACATTACGATCACTACTATCGTCTGATCGCATGACTATGGTGTCGATGAGTAACTAAATAAACTCAGTAATATAAGATTTAACAAACCAGAACAATCTCCGGACAAGAATGTGTTCATTACATTGCATTCATTTCGTGACATTGTCGAGCACTCGCGCAGGAAACGATGTAACTTAGACTTTTGTTCCATTATTTTTCAAGTGCATTTCTGTTCACAATTTCCAGAATACTATAGCCATATGTTGAGATATGCTCAAATTACCTGCAAATACAGATCTAGGACACATCATAGATGTTTGTTCCGTGAATATCTCAAATGCCACAGAAATGTAACATAGACGTTTGTTCGCGCATACGACTCCCGTATATTGCAGAAACAAATTCCTATTCAATGGCAATTAGTCTTTAGTTCAATCACATGTCAGTACGTAAGAATCTCAACAGTGCCGGGCTGAATGGCTCAGACGGTTAAGGCGCTGGCTCTCTGAGCCCATCTTGGCAGGTTCGATTCTGGTTCAGTCCGGTGGTATTTGAAGGTGCTCAGTTACGTCAGCCGCAGATTACTGTCATGTAAAAGAACTCCTGTGGGACAAAATTCCGGCACTTCGGCGTCTGCGAAAACCGTATAAAATAGTTATTGGGGCGTAAAACCAATAACCTTGGTATTAATATATAACTTTCCGACAGACGCAATACGAATGCAAGAATAAAGTACAATAGGTCCTCTCTCTAACATTTGAGTTAGCTGGTATTTGTAACAGCGCTTATTACCCAGCATTCTTCCTCAACTCAGAATTTCTGAAGACCCATTTATCAGTAACTGCAGATGGAGAACGTTTCGCACGCGGCTTCAGTCAAATAATATCGCCTACAACAGGATAAAGTTTCCCTCTCGAATATAACATAACACAATCGCCGGTGGTCGCGCGATGAGAGAACTTCTCAGACAAGCCGCGCGAACTCATACGAATCTCTGTTCCGACTAGAGGAGGGGATGCTTACCCTTGAAATGTGAATCGGCTTATTCAAGACAGTTATCAACTCAGCTAGAAGAGGGAACAGTCACCTCACTTGCATCCCTGAGAAGAAAAATCACAATACAAAATAATGTGAGAGAAAATCTCATATAGCGACCACTCGCGGGTTAATGATGGCGTGAACCTCTCCGACGCTCACTCCGACCTCTGCGGCAATGGTATCGGTAATGGGGTGTGGCGTTTCAGACCGTGCTTCATTGGCCAACGACATGCGTCCTTCCCTGAATCACTTGTGCCACGCCTTGATACTTGAAGGGGACACAGAGTGCTCTCCGTATATTCGTGCCATTCATCGATGACTTTTCGTTCCAATCATTCCTTCCGCTGCCAGGAAACGCTCTACACCCCTTTGCTCTTCTTTTGAAGCCTTCATTTCACTGTTGTCAGCACGACAGGGTGTAATGGACGATCAACGGGTGGGCGCGCTATGTCTGTCGTCACGTGGTGTGCACACATGTCCCTACAGCGGCGAATTTAAGACCTCAGTGCTATTTTAGGGAGCCCACCTACTTACGCAGGCCATTGCATTACGATCCTTTTAAGCTGTTTTCATTTTATAGCCACCGCCTCGATTCTTCTTGAATGGCCTTCATATGATCTATGGTTCAATATTGTGATATTATGATATATGTGCTGCGGGTCAGTATTTCTCCCACAATATTGTGACTAGGGCTCGGAAGTTGAAGACCTGTGAACTGCCGAAAAAGACCTGTAAAAATTAATAAACATAACCTAAATACCATAAAAACTGGCAAAATTTTCGTAAAAAGGTGATCGAAATTCATTCGTAATTTTAGTTTTAATTACACACCGTATTTAATGAAGAAATATAACACTTTAAAATGGAAAATTGTGGTGGTATGCAATATACAGTGCATAAATGTATGACTGAATTACTTCTTTCGGACATCATACCGAGTGATACAGATGCTCCTATTTTTTCAGAACGTATGCAATCAGCTAGGAATGAAATGTCTCTTGGTCCTATCTTACGTAACATCGTACAACAATATTATGTGGAGTTAGCCCGATATAGATTTCCCCGCAAAATGCAAAAACGGTACAAGAGGCAGTAAGTGAGGCCCATCTCAAAAACACTGTACCAATTTATGTAGAACGGAGTGCAATATTTTAGTCGTTTTTACGAAATGTTACTGAATTGTACAAATCATAGCTCCTCCTGTAGCTGTCGGTAAAGAATCGCGCACCTGATTGGTCCAAGAGGCCATTTTCTTTTGATCGCTCTATCAGAAAACGTGATAGGTTAGGACCAAGTACGGACATGTCAATTCACCGCCATATTGTATAGTCTCATCACAGCGAAATTGATAGAAGCGTGTTTTTCACCGTATTTTATAATCTATGGCACACAAATGATGCACAGCAAATGTGCTAGTTTGTGCCATCTGATTACTACGGTTAGAGTGTTAAATAAAGGCATAAAAGCTGGCCGTAAGGCTATAACACATCACTAAATTTCGAAGCGAGAAATCTCGCTCTCCTCTTGAATACAGACTTATAAGGGGGGCGGCTTCTGCGCTGGAAGAAGCTGCGTGGACTTATGCATGGTACATGTACCTGGATAGGATGCTTGGAGCAGAGAGTGTTCAAACCCTTCTTGAGCCATGCTTATTTAATTTTCATTTCGTACTCGCCTAGGCATCCTCTACGAAAACTTGACCTTTATTGAACCCTCAGATAAGGCACTTCCGGGCTGTTTTGCCATACTTCTTCTACAAAGAATAAAGCGTACTGCACTTATTGTCAACATTATGACACATCCATTCAACTAGGCAACTGCGCACGTTTGACTGGTAGGGCACATGACACAGCAGGACTCATTCAGTCAAGTAATAGGGAATGGTTCCATCTAGCAGGGATTAAGAGCGATATGAATTTTTACAACCCTATGGTGTTTGCAGCAAGGCAAACCTGTCTGCACATTCGAGTTCAGAACTTGTAAAATACAACAGTTTCGAAGCGATATGATTGTTTGCAAGAATTCTGAGTTCGAATGTGTTTACGAGCTTTTTTATTTTATTTTTATATTGTAGTCGTTAAAGCTTTCGTAATTAAGGTTTAACTTCCTTAAGTCTCAAAAGATACTTGTGACCTGTACAAAGAAAGCATACAAAAGGAAGGAATAATAACATGCGACTTTCAAATGGCGAACGGCTACAACTAACTCTCGGTCTAGAAAGCCAGGAATATTGGCCGGCAGGATTAGTCGTGCTTACCACACGACACCACATAATCTGCAGGCCTTCGGGCTGAGCAGTGGTCTCTTGGTAGGTTAAGGCCCTTCTGGGCTGTCGCGCCATATTTCTTTTATACATCGAGTAAAGCGCACTGCACTTATTGTCAACATTATGACACATCCATTCAGTAAGCAATTGTGCACGTTCGAGTTGTAGTATAGGCCTACATAACAGAGCAAGTTCGTAATCCTGTCGGCTCTAGCTTTGTAAAGTTGGTGCGCCTGTCAAAATGCGTACGCACGCTCTCTCCCGGTATGCCTTGGGCATGAGTTGACAGCAAAATTTAGGATCATCCATGCGATCAATTTAAGCTATAGCTGGCTACCTTTGGACTAGTAGTTTCTAAGATATTAATTATTTTAAGTGTAGGGGTAATTTTACTACCCAGCGAACTTTGCGCAATATAGCCAATTAATTATGTCTGGATAAAAAAATTGGTCAATTTAAACCACCCCTTACCCCATATTTTTAAAAATAATATGATGTAGGATAAAAGCGTTAGATGTAGGGCTTGTGATGCAAAGCGTTTAAAAATAAAGAACAGATTTCTAGAATTAGCGGTTCGGAAGATAAAGGATTAAAAATTTAAGGGGTGTTTATCTCCCAAAGTATTTTTTGATTTAGAAAGTAATTTGAAGTATAAATCGAGACTGATTCTTAACGATGAAAATTAATTTTACCCCTAAATTTAAAAAGGAACAGTTAGGGGTGAGTTGATATATAATATGAACTCTTTCAGAAATATTAATAAGTGTGAAGTTATAAAAAAAATTCTAATATGAACGATTTCAGAGTTACATCATTTTTAGGAAGTGGGGATGTGAATCATGCCGACCCCGTGGTGTAGGGGTAGCGTGCCTGCCTCTTACTCGGAGGCCCTGGGTTCGATTCCCGGCCAGGTCAGGGATTTTTACCTGGACTTGAGGGCTGGTTCGAGGTCTACTCAGCCTACGTGATTAGAATTGAGGAGCCATCTGACGGTAAGATAGCGGCCCCGGTCTACAAAGCCAAGAATAATGGCCGAGGGGATTCGTCGTGCTGACCACACGGCACTTCGTAATCTGCAGGCCTTCGGGCTAAGAAGCGGTCGCTTGGTAGGCCAAGGCACTTCACGGGCTATAGTGCCATGGAGTTTGGTTTGTTTGGGGATGCAAACCCCCGAATCTATTTTCTACACTAGGAGAAGCACCTAAATATGATTCTATAATTAATCGGAACATTTCTAGACGCTCTTTGCGAATTTTATTAATATGCACACTTAGAGGATGAAAATCTGTACAATTAGAAACGGGGTGTTATCTGAATTTTCTTTTGTTATTTTCCTGAACCGGGTACATGTGAGTTAGAGCGCTGGTCATACTGGTAAATAATTTGAAAAATGTAGTTATCCCTCTCTGTTGTTATTTTATCAGCTGCTGAAGTTAACCAATCAGATCGCTTGGCGGGCGACTTCGGATGGGCTTTGCGAGGCGGTGTTGCTAATTATGCACTGACTTGTGACTGGCTTGCGAGCGCCAATAGAAGAAATAAAACTTCTCCAGGGAAGCGACTTGAAAAAGGACGTCTCAGCTGATAGACTCGGCCCATAGCAAGGACGCTACGGTGGCATTCACGATGTTTTAGTGTTTGATGCTCATCTCTGGGCATATATCTCTAGCCCGACCAAGCCACATACAGATTTTGCAACACTACCTCTTAAAGCTCATTTGAATTCGTCCGCGAAGTGATCCCTAAAGTACGGTCTCCTATTTCTTTAATAAATACATAGACCTGTTTATTTCTACAGTGCTTTACATCATTTTACAGCTTGAACATTTCTTTATTTTTCTACATAATCTCCATATCGGTGGGTGCATTTCTGTAGACGCTCTGACAATTTTTGTATGCCCATGTCATACCAGCTCGCCGCCATGCTGTTCAGGGAGTTGTGAACCTCATCTTTCACCTCATCGTCGGTGCTGGCACCCATCTTACGCACACCTTCCGGTATTTCAACTTTTGCGTTAAAATTCTGTGAGCGGTGCTTCGGGAAACGTCACGAACCAAAGTGCAGAGATCATCCAGGGTGATCCGCCGATCTTCACGGATGATTTGCTCAACCTTCACGACTGTCTCGACGGATATTGACGGTTTCCCGCTCCTTTGTTCGTCGTGAATTGCAGTCCGACCGGCTGCAAAATCTCTACACCACTTACGAACATTTTTGACATCCATGCACTTGGCGGTAACATACAACGGGAGCTCCATTCTCAACGGCTGCCAAGCCAAGACTGAGTGCCTCAGCGCGGCGTGCACATGTTTATATGCGAGGGCGGGAAACACTCTTCACAATATTATGACCAACAGCCACACGAATAGAGTTCTCTATTTATAAAAAAGAACAGGAGACCTTATTTTTGGAATTACTTTGATAAATTCAGCAGCTGATAATAAGGCAATGGCGTGAGATATTGACGTTTTTTCAAATTACTCATCAGTATGACCAACACTATAACGCATATATACTGGGTTCACGTTGTTTCCGACCACCCTTTATATATTTTAAGTTACACTTGATATGCTATTTAGGTCACACTAACTATGAAGCTAGTAATAATTATAACACGCGTCCGGTTACTTACCGAATCATATGTTCCGTGTAGCTACACTCTTATATCGAGTCTATTAATGTCTTGGAGTGAAACCCCGCGACTTCCTCTGAGTCCACCTGTCGGTCTGCTATTGCTACTCGGAGGTACTGTAGCGGGCTACGGTGTAGCTGCAGGAACTAGACTTGAACAACACACAGCTGAAGATTTTGCTTACACACCCACGAAGGTGTCTCTAGAATTTTCGGTGCACAGCTGGTTTGAGATTGACATCTAAGCAAAGAGGTAACATCATCATTATCATCATCATCATCATCACAAAAGTATTCATTCCGCACCATGAAGGGGTGGGGTGGGCCACCTAGACGGTTATACCCTCTTTCTAACTGGTTGGAGAGTTGTGATTGAAGAGGGAGGTGGGTGAAATGATTTGAATACATAGGAGGGGATTTCTAGCGCCTTGGCTAAGTAGTTTATTGTTTTATTATTTTTGTTATTTACAATTTCGGCATTGTTTGCTTTTATACATAATTGCTTTGTTACGTCTACAGGTACACAAATTCAGAAATAAATTTTACAGTTTTAACAAGGAACTGACCTGTAGTTGTCGGTTGAGTCCTACGCCTTGTAGTACGAATACAAAAGGAGACAGTTGAATTTGTAAATATGCTAGTATGTCATACATTTGTTCTCTTAGTTCACTTACAACCTACGATGAACGAAATAGAAGTGGCAGCACTGGTGACTGCACACTTCGTGGAAGATGGAGCTTATTAGTTAAGCTGGGAGACCTATGGGTGGATTTAGACAAGTGTTTCCAGAGGTGTGAAGCTGAAATGAGAATTCGTTACAGGATAAGTGGTTGAGAAGTGAAGGTTGAAGGTTTGGCTTGTCGCGGCTTGTAAGTGATTAAGGAGTAATGATCTGTTGTAGGGGTGAATATCGAGCATTGAGACATTCGATTGCAAGTGGTTGGAAAATATAACGGTTGGGTGATGTGGGCTAGTCGATGGTTCTGGTAGGGGCTATGATCTCAGATTGGGTTTGGGGGAGGTGCAGGGTGACGTCTGCAGCGGCACGAATATACTCACTGAGTACCCTCACAGTTCTGACACGGGGGGGGAGGGGGTTTAACGTGTATTGGGACATTGGGGTGTAGAATGTCGTTGACTGCAGTGGCCGCAGATGGGATTTTTAGCTGTGCAGTGGGCGGTCGGATGGTTGTTGTAGACGGGGCATCACTCACACCAGATGGATTGTAGCGGCGGGGCACAGGATGGCTCCACTTTGTGGTTATGGTGGTGGGAGGAGACTCCGCTTGCCAATGCGTGGTCTACATAATCGGGGAATGCTAGAAGAATCGACATAATGTATATGGGGCTTGTTGCTTTCTTGATACGGAATTCCTTCTTTGCAGGGATGCCTTCTGCGTTGATCTCTGCAATAGCAGTGTTTTCAATAATAGAGGGGTCTACACCTCGTATAACACAGCTGAGAAGTCTATAGCGCCGACGAGGAGGTGGAGATTTAATAGGTGGGGTGGAAGAGGTTGGAAGGTGGTGCTGAATCCTAGGTGGAGAGATCGTATTACAGTGTAAGGAGATGGGCAGCAGCTTCTCCCTTGACCTGGATGATGACTCCTGTAGCAGTTCTTCGGATATCTGCGATGTCCTCCCGGCGCATGTTGAATCTATGTAGAGTGGAGAATATGACGTGGGGGACTGGAAGTCAAGGGAGGAGGTAGGAGAGTAAAAAATAATGTGTGCCTGATGGAGTAGGATGGAGGAAAAGGAAGTGATTGACAGGGCGTCTAGTACCGGATATAGTGGAAGATGCGAATTGGAAAGGAGTGGTTGTGCTGGTGGTAACAGGTAGGGGGTCGTTCTGCATGGTGACTTCCATGGACGTCGAAGGGTTACTTATCGTGGAAGTCGGAGGTGCCGGTTCCGGGTGAGTTATCTGGCGCTGTGGAGTTTGTTCCTCTTTTGGAGCAGATCGTGGGACCAACCTCTTGAACTGGAATTTATGTCGCGAGTTATACCATTGTGGAGGTGGTGTCGTTGAAAGGAATCTGGTTTGATAATTAGGCGCTGTATGGCTGGACATTACAGCCGAGTGGTATGCAACTGCTGCTGATTGATTGAATTCGGTGATGGTGGTTGTGGTGATGATGCTACTCGTGGCTGTTGTGGTGGTCTTACAATAAGGCTGATATGGAAATATGGTGGCAATTGATGTCCTTGTAGACAGGATGGAGTTCACAGCCGATTAATCCACTTGAGCGGGGTAGTAGCTGGAGATGTGCGCGTCTTGAGGTGATACCTCCCGAATTTTCTTTCATATACAGTTCAGATCATCTCTTCAATAGAGAATACCCTACGTGGCTGAATTATGGTGTTGAAAATCACTGGACGGTGAAGGTGAGAGGTAACGCAGTCAGCTGCAGCTTATAAACGACATGGAACGCTAACGTAGTGCGGTGCTATGCTATATAATAGTACGTATTTCAAAACACTCCCTGTTAACTTTTCAGCTAAAATAATTTGAATCTCTCGCCACATTACGGTATACACCAAAAGAGTTCTGTTAATCAACAGAAGAAAAGGAGGATTGAATCGCGATTTGTTTGTTACAAGTTACTTATAAATCAGCCCAGCGAAAATTGTTCTGATGGTCTGGAAATCCATATGCGGCTAGGAAGCGTGACCATTCTTAAGGAAATTAATGGATAGGAAGAGCATTGTGAGATATGTGGTTCTGTTTCTTCAACAACGATATGTTGGCCACACCAGCCGCTTGATGAGCTAGTCTATTGTTGATTTGAAGGTAATTCCGGTACACAAACACCAAACCATGATTAAAGGTCTGCTCTAGCTGGAAACTGAAAGGGGAGGAGTGAAGAAAAATTGAACCTGATTTATTCAAACTGATTGCCTTGTTGCTTGAACATTTAGCCTCATTGACTTCGTTAGACCCAGCGATCCCAAGGGTAAAATTGGGCTGCCAATCAGCACAAGGGAATTATTAAAAACAGATAAATGGGTGATCATGGGTTGGGGAGAGATATTGTAACATTCCATTACCGAAATAAATCACTGTTTCTAGATCGGCAAGATTCCATGCACTCGACTGTACGTACACCGGGAGGAATTGTTCGAGTGCAAAGGCGAGGCAGGTCGCGAGTTACAACTGTAGGTGATGATTAAAGCCCGGTTTTTTATGCAGTAACAGGTTAGATCGCGAACTAGTTTGGTTAGTAGGAAGTGTCGGCCACCCGCTCTTCCGTAATGTAGCAAGAGTAACATAAATTATAAGGGTTCTGATGGGCCGTACCCCTAATGTTTATGCAAACCCCATAACATAGTCGTTGTGAAAGTAAACTATACTTGCCATTCGCTTCAGTAAGTTTGCATTCTAACCTATTAAAGCATAAAAATCCGGGCTCTAGTGATGATGAACTTGGAAACCAATGTTTACTATTCTCTATTTATCGCACGTCCCTGATCCGCCATCGCAATGAAGATCGAAACTCGTGGGGACATATCTTGATCATGGTCTCCACTATGAAGACGAACAAGGAACATCCAAGACCAAGCATTAGCAGGCCAAAACTTCCTTGAACATGTGTAAATCGCAGCTTTACTGGCGATCGCACAGAGGGCTTCTCGTCGCTCATTGTCACAGCCACCTGTATTCGAAGAGGACTAAAACGACGCGACGTTTGACTTTCCCAAACTAACATGAGGCCTGTGTCCAGAACTCGGTGGATAAGCTCGTTGAGTGGTTCTACCAGAGGAGATCCCTTACGAGCCATCGTGATGATTCGTTCTCGGTACAAGTCCTCTTTCATAAGCCGTAGATATCCAATTGAGTTGTAGTCCAGGTAATCATCAACTGCGAATTGACCTGTATACAGAAAAAAATAATATGTGCTCTCATTTGATTATTTGAATTCGGTTTGTATATGAATATATTTACTAGAAATTGTATTCAAAATTAGAGAGGTTACATATGAATAAACAGTGAAACTCACTAGTTTTGATTAGTTACTGAGTTTATCGGAAACGTTTTGTTTTGAGAAATTGCTAATGGTCGTTTCAAATAAATTAAAATATATTAGATTATTTATTTATTTATTTATTTATTTATTTATTTATTTATTTATTTATTTATTTATTTATTTATTTATTTATTTAATCCATGCCAGTTTTCTTGTATTGTATGAGAAGTTCGTATGAGTGTATCTTTCATTTTTTTCTATCCAATTGGAAGGATTTTGGTCGGAGATATTTACTAGGAAAGCGCTTGAATTTTGTTTGAGAAATTCAGAAGCAATTCTTGTAGTTCTGACAATTTTGAGTTTGGGTCTGTCAGGTTGAAACTTTACTTTGATTAATGATAAGTGGTGGTCGGAGTCGATCACACATTTTCTTTCTGTTTGTTTTGAAATCGCTACATGATCTAATTGAAATTCTCCTAAGTGAAAATTTGCAGATTTCCAGGTTGTTTTTCTTGTGGAAGGGACTGGAAATTGTTTGGCAAAAGCTTTAACTCAAAATTATCGCAGAAGCTTATTAATTTCACCATTATTATTAGTTCTATTTTGAGTGGGGTATAGTCCTACAATGGTTCTGAATTTATTTACCGATTTGTACATTGAAATCTCCTAGCAGAATTTTAACATGATATTTGGGAATCTTTGCTGTAGTGTCTTCCCGTAGGTCCCAGAATTCCTCAACTTCGTGTGTGTCCTTTTGGTTGTAGTTGTTTATAAATGCATGTGCATTGATTAATGTATACATTTTATTTCATTACTTGATTCTTAGTAATGATATTCTTTCAGAAAGAGATGTAAAATTCATTACTGAATTTGTGATATTTGTTCTGACTGCAAAGCCAGTACCGAATTGTAATGGTGCGTTAGGAAGGTGGATGGCTGGTTTACCTTTGTACATTCTATAATTTCCTTATTCAAAGTGACTTTCGTCAATGTATCTAGTTTCTTGAAGTGGTAAAATTTGGATGTTAAATTTGTCCAAAACATCTGTTAGTTGCTTTAGCTAGCCAATTTTGAGAAGTGTGTTGATGTTCAAAGTAGTAGGACAAGGTAGGTCTTCGGGCGAAAAGACTTGGAAAGCTCGGATATATTCCCACATACAATCTCGTTCCCCCAGAATCCGACGACGGAGATAACCTAGTATGTATACTAGGTCCTGGGGTAGTTGCTTGGTTTAAAAATGACAGCATGCTGATAAGTTGAAGGTTGGGGAGATTTATTGTAATTAATCTCGATGTTATAACTCAGGTATTGAACCTTAGAATTAGCGCCAAGATTTTTTCTGGTTGTTATTTTACGCTTTTAAGCCTTTCTCCGGGCTTGGGACTGGCAAGAGTAATTACTAAGCTACTCAATCCACTCAGCAGCTATGGAGGCAGAGTTATTATTATTTCTATTATTATTATTATTACTACTACTACTATTATTATTATTATTAATTATAACAGAATGTTACTGGCAGACTAGGAAGCTTGCCTCACGCCTACGACAGAGCATTATTCCACCTTACATTCTTTATTAGACTAGCAAGCAGAAAGTATGTACTTCTGGAGCACTTCATTAAGATTAGCTCTAACCTTCAAGTATTGAAGAGTTTAAACGCTCCAGCATCTTTTTCCATGACTCTGGAGACCCCAGAATGAACCATGTTCTTTAACAGGGTCATTCTATCTCGAGTCTAGTTACTATGGAGCGACAATTACCGTTAACGGTTTTTATTAATTTTTGTCATGACTGTAAAATCGATTCTGGTTACAGGTTTGAAACGCGTCAGCGTACAATAATTATAACACAGTCTAAATCCTCAAAACAATTTATATTAAATATCATTTAGTGGTCGCGAATGTCTGTGTTTAAAGATCAAAACTTTAATTTTGTATTACTTTATTTAATAAAACATATCTTGGTCGATATACTGTGAGCAGAGGTTTTTTTGTCCAAATTGCTTCACAAGGGACATATTTCTGGTCATTATTGAATTATTTGTATTTTAACATTTTTACCAATATTATTCACACTTACAATATTTCAGTCTACATTTCAGTGAATCCCACGAAAGTAAGCTTGTGTGTGGGCTTGTTTACAATACTTGCATTAAATACATTGCATCATAAAATCATAAAATCACTTTAATAGCCTGTGGTGTTTGGAAGGATTTATCATAGGTGAATAATACATTATGCAATAAGCCTATAATGACAATAATTCAGATACGAGTATGTTTGTAAAACGAGCGGAGCGAGTGTTATAATTTCCATACGAGTGTCTCGATTACCGTTATAGGTGAGTTGCATACGACTGTTTAATCTCGACGATATTTATAACTCTATTTTTTAATATTCATAAATTTCGGTCGAGATGTCGCTTGACAGTTGAGTTTACTGAACAGAGCGCATGCGCTGGGTTTTTGATTTTCCGTGAGTGGATCAGAGACCTTGACAATGTCATATGTTTTCAAAGCTTTGATAGATGGTTATCATAACCTAGCTTTATTCCAGAAACAAATTGTTCATTTTACAGTTGGTGAAGTGAATTTGCGGAAATGTGCCGTGTGGTTGTGGAATATTGGAAGTAGAAGGTGCATTGATGTTAATATGTGTGTCCGACATGTTTGATTTTGGAAACAAGTGCGAAGCTACTGCGTTGGGTGCAGGTGCGACGCTATCCTTACCTAATTGGTCAAACAGTCGTATCATAATGAAAATCTGAACTCTGATTGGTGGAGAACGTGCATCATAATGAAAATACGAACTCCGATTGGTGGAGAACCTGTATCATAATGAAACTTGAACTAATGAGCCTCATTAAGATTCCTGTTTCTGGCAAAAATTATTTAGATTTCGGCATGCTCGAGCATAATGTGTATTATGTGATTCATTATTATTATTATTATTATTATTATTATTATTATTTATTATTATTTATTGACTTGTTTTATATGGCGTGGCTCAGGCTATGAAGCCTGTTGTTATGCCAAACCATCTCATAAATGTACTACATTGTACCAACTACAGAGTATTAAAATTTCTAATTACATATAATTAATTATACAATTAACTAAACTTAAATAAATAGTAGTTATGAACAAAAGGTAAATTTCTGAGAGTCACTATTAAAAAAGCATTAAATACTAATTTCTTAAGTCTATGTACCATTTATAACATATTTTTAAATACATTTCTAGTATGTATATCTCTAATTACAGCCGGAAGGGAATTCCAAGAGCGTATAGTTGCAGGTAAGAATGAGTTGCCGTAACCGGTCGTGCGGTAAATTGGGAAGCTCAGCAGAGGGAAGAGGTTTCTGACCTTGTAGGTATACTGTTTGGAAATGACAAGTATTTAAGGTCCATTCTCAGATAACTTGGTGTGTCTGTACGGAGAATGTTGTGAACAAGCAAAACAGAGTGAAGGTTTCTTCTCTCCGCCAAATATAACCACGACAGCTGTTCAAGACAAAGTGATATATGACAATACCTGGACATATTTAATATAAAACGGATGCATGCATTATAAGCCCGCTGTAGTTTAGCGTTAAGTGTGGTGTTTAGGTTGTTATATATTACGTCACCATAATCGAAGATGGGTAGAATTAAGATTTGAACAAGTAACTTTCTCGTATTTAGAGGAAGGAGATCCCGTAAAGTTTAAGGGAATGCAAAGAAAAGAATACTCGTTGGCACATTTTCGTCGTGTGCTCCGTCCAGTTTAAGTACTTATCAAAAATGAGGCCAAGGTTTTTTTACAGTTTCGTTTATTTGTATTGGTGTTGCGTGGAATAGGACTGGGGGAATTTTAACACTTTTCAGTTTGGTATGATTACTTTTGGATCCAATTATGATTGCTTGCGATTTGAATGGATTGAATTTAAGAGAATTATTTTTAGTCCAGTCTTTTATATTTTCCAGGTCATCGTTTAGTTCGTTAATGTCTAGGTGGATGTCTTTCGGGTTTGTTTGTATATAAAGTTGAATGTCGTCTGCGTAGAAATGATATTTACACGTTTTTATATGTTCTGGTAGGTCATTTAATTACAGTGAAAATAGCAGTGGCGCTAGAACACTGCCCTGAACTATGCCAACTTCAGTTTGTTGCCAGTGTGATACTTTTGTACCTGCTGAAACGCACTGCTGCCGCCCAATGAAATAAGAGAGTAGCCACGTCAGTGCGCTTGAAGAAAATTTTTGTGCTTGTAGCTTAGCTAATAATATTTCCCTGTCCACACAGTCAAATGCTTTACTTAGATCTAAAAGGACAAGGATAGTCATTTGTCCGTTGTCCATTCCTACTTGAATGTAATTTGTAACTTTTAGTAGTGCTGTGGTTGTGCTGTGGTTAGGTCTGAATCCTGACTGGTATTTGTCGAGTAAATTGTGTTTGTTAAGGTAATTTGTTATCTCCTTGTGAACGATCTTTTCTAATATTTTACTAAGACAAGGAAGTATGCAAATTGGTCGAAAGTCTTCGAGTTCTGTTGAATTATCGATTTTTCTTATCGGTGGTATTATGGCACTTTTCCATATATTGGGAAAGATTCCTGTCATGAGTGAGGTATTTATTATGTGTGTAATTGTTGGGAGAACAATTTCAGAGAGTCTTTTAATTAATGTCAAATTTATTCCATCACATCCTGTAGCCTCTGACTTTATTTCATGAATTGCTTCTCTGGCGTCATTAAGAGTTAAAAGTGAAAAATAAAATTCTTCTCCATCGTGTTTTGTTTTCGTATGTAGTCTGTCGATTGTTTCCCTTTTAGTTCGTTCGTCTGTATGTGAATTTTGTGAACTGAAAAATTGATTTAATTCGTCTAATGGCAAGTCAGTGTTGTTTTCGTCGGTTTTATTTTTTGTCAAACCAATGTTCCGAAGAATTTTCCAAACATTGCCAGAACTGTTATTTTTTTAGATTTCATGTGTGTGGCGTATCTTAGCATTCCTGATGGTCTGAGTTGTTGTGTTACGCAATTTTGTGTACTTTTCGAAATTGTCTGCGGTTGAATTTTTTCTATAATATTTGTAAGCTGCATTTCTTTCCTCCATTTTTAACCGTATGTCTTGCGTCAGCCAAGGTGATGGTTTTCGTGTCACTCGTGCAGTCCGTATGGGGGCGTGTTTGTCATACAGTCCTAAAAGTAGTTTGTTAAACAAGGTTATTTTATCGTTAATGTCATGTATGAGCTGTATGTTGTGCCACGGTATTTTGAGCGCGTCCTCAATGAACGCCTCTTCGTTTAGGCTTTTGAAGTCTCGATAGGAAATTAATTTTGGCTCATATTTTGGACATTTCAGTGAGTAAGTTTGGTAAATAAAGTCATGTTGGGAAAGTCCGGGAGCTGGCTGTTGTCCGTAAGTCTGCATTGTATCAGTATTGTTTGTAATAATTAAATCCAGTAGTGTATGGGAAGTAGCTGTGTGTGTGTAGGATTTAGGGGAAGGATCGTCATATTGAGTGAGGTAAGCATGCTTTTGAGTCGTCTAGATTCAGCAGAGTCACATTTCATCATGTCAGAATTAAAGTCGCCCATTAAAATAGCATGCTCATACCTGGGTAATAGGTCCTGTACTGCTTCCTCCAGGTCTTCGATATATCTCGTCTTCGGTGCACGATACACAACACCCAGTAAACACTTAACACTGCGAATTTGTAATTCAATAAATAGTAACACCGGCCCGTTGTGAAATTCACTTGGTGTTTTGCGTAATTCTTTGAATTGCATATCCTTGCGCAGATATATCCCTACGCCTCCCCCACCTTTTACTACTCTGTCGTTTCTTATCAGCGTGTAACCCTCCATATGTACTAGTGAAGACGGGATACTTGGTTTCAACCACGACTCGGATATTAATATGGCATGGAAGTTGTTGTTAGAGAATATGTCTGAGAATTCAGTGAAATGGGAAAGAAGGCGTGTTCACGTGGCCCACCTGCAGAGAGCTTGGAGGTACAGGAGGAATGTCGTTGGGGCAGCCAGCAGTGGTTTGGGAACGGGTGGTTGTAGTTTGACCGGCCTGCGTTTGGGGAGGGGAGGTTTGCAGGCTGTAATTAGAGACATTTGTTTCCTTTAACCTAAGAAAAGCCAACTTGACAATTTCTAAATGCTAACTGAACTAGTTTCCTGGAATTTAGTTAAGCCTAATCTAAGTCATCAATTAAATTTAACATATATTTACAAATCTAGGTATTTTCCTATTCAATTACAGTTATAGCCTAGTTTTAGCTTAGGCTCATGATTAACTAATGCTGTTTAGTTCTTGGCGATTTGTGACCCGAATTTTCCTGTCACCTCGTTTCACTATCACTGTCCCGTCCTTCGACCACGTATTTTTTATACCATACTTCGAAATTGCCTCCTGGAGAAGCTGTAGTCTCAGGGGAGTGAGATCTTCTCGGATAGTTTTGTTTGTGCCCTTCAGCTTTTTCTTATTTGTGAACATTGCATTCCTTTTCCGATAGGACACAAACTTCACTATTATTGGTCTCGGACGACCACCTTCTCTTTTCCCTACCCTGTGTGACCTATCAATGTCTTCTAGACTGAGATCGACCCAAACTTCCTCAGCGATATTTAAAATTATGTTGTCCGTGTTCTCATTTGCGGACTCTGCTACACCGAACACTCGCAAGCACCGGTGCCTCGTGTACTGTTCCAGATCGTCGGTCTTCTCCTGTAACTGGGACTCTAGTCTTTTTATGATTTTGTCCCTATCTTCGAGAGCACTCCGCAAGTCTTCAATTACCTTAGTATCGAAGTCTATAAACTCCTGCAATTGTTCTACCACTACCTTTGTCACTTGCTCCTGTATTAGGTTGGCAAGCGTGCTCAAGATGCCCTTGCTACACAGCGCGTCCTGGACGGCTTGCTTCACCAAGGTCTCCATCGGCACTTGCTTTACTTTACGCGGCATGATATTTTTGTCTGCTGGTAGATGTTAATCACACGTATCACGTCACTAAAACTTCTGTATACGCACAACAATGGTAGGAAAAAGTATTAGCGTCACAAATCGTTTACACTGCGAAAGTACACCTTCAAACTTAACGTTAATCAGGAGCCTTGCCTTGTCCGACTATGCACTGTCCGCCATGCAAAGATCTGTTTGAAGAAGCCAGTTGTTCAGGAATTTCTTTTGCTTTGGTCCTTTCTTTATGTTTAACATTTCTGGGGGTAGAGTATTAAAAATACGTCGTCCTAGATATTCTGAATGTCTCTGTGCAAGAAGTGTATTATGACTTGTGATTTCAGGTGCTATAACAATGAGAAATGTCATTAAGATATACCGTATTACAGTGTTTAAAATTTATGAGAGAAACAGTTTACGGGAAAGGAGCGATAAACGATTTAAAGAGTCTAAACCTCAGCATCTTGGTATTTATAGACTTCACTGCTGTACTTGGGATTTATTCATTCTTAGCGTATTTGCCATGTGACTGGTCTGGTCCTCTGATGAGAGCTCTCCAACGTTTACGGCAGAAAACCCTTCCCTTTATTTGATCAAATGCGTGAATTCCAACTTTTTGAATTAGTTGGTCTATAAGAGTTAGACGTAGTCTTCCTCATTGCTTTTTCCCTTCAACCTGCCTTTTGTTAAGGACCTAAGCAAGCATTCAAGTCTCTAAGTTGTTCAATGCTGCCGAGTTGTCATTTGCGCAGTTGCCTATGAATTGTTGCTCCTTCACCAAAGTGTTAATAACAAATAGTGTAATAAATTAACATTTTAATGTTTCGGTATCTGGCATCGATGTCATTTTAGCATAGACCTATGTTTCTCTACAACGGGCTCATGGAAAGAAAAATCTAAGACGTATTTAGTGTTTAGTAGAACGCATATATCACCGACAGTATTTAAGTTACGATTATATTCAATATCTTAATTAACAGACAAAAAAGGAGGCAACTTGTTCAGAAAAAAATTAGAAATGTAGTTTTCATGAAATAGTGCTTCAAAGTAAGGCAAAATTTATGCTCGATATGTGACGTCACATGCATACTCTGTTATAAGATGGCCTTGTCTTGACTCGCGCACTCAGTTTGAGGTTAACTGTCGTTGTGAATACATCGTGATGAGTCGTATAGAATAACAAATTTAATAATGGAAAAGAAAGATTGATGTCACGCGCTGTGTTGACACAGTTGGAGGTTAATTTTCTCAAACATCAATGTAATTTGAATGTTGTGCCGAGCAACTATCCAAGCACATTGGCGAATTCATTTATTGATCGTGATATTACTCCCGGGTTCTAATAATGTATCTTATTTCTCATATCACAGACCCTCATTTCAAGTGTCCACCGTTCAATCCATTATCCACATAATGTTTGTCTTTTATTTCTAATGAGTAAGTCTACAAGACGCTTAAAACTCTGCGACCATTACAAGAGTAACAGCCTACAGCTTCTAAGGTTAGCCAATCAAATCGCTTCGCAGGTGAATTCAGATGGGTTCTGTGAGGCGCTGTTGCTAAATCTGCAGGTGGCTTAGTCTAAGACCGATTTGGGACAAAGGAACGGGAGGGCTTTGAACTCCATCGTCGGAGCTGACAGGGTCGCTGTGGTGACACTGGTTGAAAACCACTGTATGTTTGCGCTTGATGCTGATTTCTTTCACTATCAAGCCAGTTTTAAGCCACGTCCAGATTTAGCAACAGCACCTCCCAAAGCCCGCTTGAATTCGCCCACAAAGCGACCTGATTCGCTAAATTCAGCAGTTTATAAAGTGACAACGGTATGAGTAATCAACCAAAAGTGAACAAATGCTACTGACCTCCTTGCAGACGATCTACGGGGAAGGCAAGATCACCCTGTAGAGATCTCTGGTGTAGTGTTTCCCTATCGAATGTCTGGAACTGGAGATACAGTAATCTCGTCACAGCGTCTTCAGCTTCACGGATTGAGTATATCCAAGCCTCATGGGTTCCTGCCCAGTGGATATCACTCGTCACCAGATCCACCACTGTGTCGATGGGAGGTCTGTAACTGCACAAAGAAACAGTAACACACCAGCGGTATTCGTGCACTTCATTACACGTGCAACTGTGAATGAGTTCTAAGAAAAACGTGTTAGCTATAAATACACACTGCAATATCAGTGGAATGCTTTTTAATGATACAGATCTCTAGGGCTTTTACAAATTAAACAAGCAAAATGCATTTGTATATATAGATTTGTATATACACTTCGTTTCAAAACACAACCACTAAGACCACGCGGTAGTGACAGGTACTGTTAGGGAAAGAAGTTTTCAACTGTTGCAAAGCTCACTATTTCGCTCTCTCTCTCTTTCTCTCGAATGACACCTTTTATTTTTTGGGTTAAATTAAAATAATATGATTTTGCATTAGTTATAGTAAATAAATAAATAAATAAATAAATAAATAAAATTATCCGCCTTTGTGGTGTAGTGGTTAGTTTGATTGGCTGCCAACCCCGGAAGCCCGGGTACGATTCCCGGCTCTGTCACGAAATTAGGAAAACGGTACGAGGACTGAAAATGGGTACTCTCAGCCTCGGAAGGTCAACTGAGTAGAGGGGGCTCGATTCCTACCTCAACCATCCTCGAAGTGGTTTCCCTTGGTTTCCCCACTTCATCTCCAGGCAAATGCTGGGGTAGTACCCAAATTAAGGCCGCGTCGTTCCCTCTCCCTTGCCTATCTCTTTCGAACTTGCCACCCCCACACGGCCCCTATTCAACATTCCAGGTGAATCCGCATAGGCTGGGTACTAATCTTCCTTCCCAGTTGTATCCCCGACCAAATGTCTCATGTTCCAGGACACTGCCCTTGAAGCGGTATAGGTGGGATCCCTTGCTGAGTCCCAGGTATAAAGCAGCAATGGAGCGTAAACTGATGACATACATAATGATATAATAAGATGGAGAAGATGAATTATGTCCTGGATTTTTATATGGAGATAGGAAGAATTGTAACATTTTGAAACTTATTTTCCTGAATGAATTATTGTCAACACCACAAGATAAGAATACAGCACACTGCCTACAGGATATAAACGTAGATACTACACATACCTCTGGTGTAGTTCAGTCGGTATCATTGGTCATGGAACAGGCTTGCCAGTTCTGTAGGTACCTTCTTCCCCTTGTACACCCCATATGATTCAGTAACATACAGACTCATGATCAGAAGAATTCCCGGTGAAAGGGAAACAGGTAAGGTTTGGAAGTACAATTTGGCCAACCCTATGGATGGCAAAGAGAGGAGGGCGGGAAACGTCATATGTGTTCTTCTTCCAGGAGGTGAGGCTTTGTGCTTCACAAGGGATTCACCAGCCTAGCATAGCCACAAACAATTCTTATTCTTCTCCTTCTTCTTATAACTATGATTATTATGATTATCCGAATTCTTGAGTGCATGGTCAGTGGTAAGGCTTTCAGTTCACAGGGATCCAAGTTCGATTCCCGATCGGGTCGAGGATTTCAATCGCGTCTGATCAATACTTCCGGCTCGGTGAGTGCGTACTTGTGTGTGTCCCAACACTCTACTCTTAGTATTCAGACAAGGAATATCGGCCTTCGTGGTTTTTGCGTTAGAAGAGTGGTCTGACTTCGAGAAAAGAAGAGGCGGAAGGCTCGTCCGGTAAAATAATTATTAACCATTAGTGTCGTTAGGCGGTTGACAAGTTCGCAATGAATAGCATCGGTAACATAGAAGTTTAAAGGATGAAATCAGTTAACTAGTTTTTATTTATTTATGGAGAATTCATCCTATCGTGCATGTTTGTAGGAGGGTCTGGCGGAAGGTCACGTGAGACATCATATAACAGTTGCGTTCCTTCTAACATTTTCACAGTTTTTGAGATACAAAAATAAACAAGGTGCTGTAAATATCAATATTCAAACGTCCAGACATTTTGAGTGGAATTTACATCAGACCATTAGGTCTCAAGATTTAAGGGGTCAAATATCCCATTTTTTCGAAAACCGTTCGTCGATAAATCTCAATAATTGAACTTGAAAGTAAGACAGCTGCATATTCATGTTACACATAATTGAAAATGCCAATAAACTACAAACTCAGTGATACGTTTAATTTTTATGCTCGTTATATTATTTACGTCGCACCGACATAAGTACTGTAGATATTACGGCGACGTTGGGATACTAAAGGACTAGGAGTCGGAAGGAAGCGACCGTAGTCTTAATTAAGTTACAGCCCCAAGATTTTTCTGGTGTGAAAATGGGAAATGACGGAAAGCCACCTTCGGGTCTGCCGACAGTGGGGTTCGGAGTAACTATCTCCCGAATTCAAGCTGCCATTTACGTGAAGCAAACGCTCATTTATGGTCAATTCTATCTGCGTTATTAAGTTGCTAATTTGTCTGAAATGCACATACGTCAGATTACTGTACATTTGGGTGCCTTAGGTCATATGTTCCGTGATCTTTGCGAAGAATTTAAAACGACAAGTTGACTATGAAGAGTTTTAGAATATATGGTTATCCCTTGTAAGGGGCTTCGGGTATCATGATGATCATCCTCGAGTTCTGTTTTGCCTGACAACTAAGGTGACGATATTGCCTAAAATGCTGAATTGATCCTGTTACTGCTAAATATGCGTGTCAACTTAAAAATGCGGGTTTGGTTAAGTAAGTACGTACAATACATTTTTAATACCTATAAATGTATATTCTGATCGTTAATGCCTACCTGGTAGCTACCTATGTAGGTGTCTAAAACATAGATGATTTCATGTTTTGACAGTGAGTAGCAGGTACTTTTTGAACTCGAAAAGGTCAGCAGACGCTGTGGTACTCTTGTACCGCTACATCCAATTAGTGTGCAGACCCACGGTCACATGACCAAGCTTGTGGAATATTTCTGGGCTGAACAGAGAAACCGTGACGCTGCGTTCAGTTTCCTTTTCATCTTAGGTGATATTGGATGTGGTTGTGCCTTGATGTGACTTTAGTGCACTGTCGTCTATCAATGGAGTCTAGAGAGCAGCTGCTAGGGAGCAAAGGCAGTAGAGAAACTAGTTCGGAAGAAATTCATAGAGATAGGGTCAGATCCTAATGATAAAATCAGGAAGTTTCTGCAAACGATTCCTGGTTATGAAGACGTAAAGCCCGTGCTCATTAGCCTTGCTATTTCGTCTTAGTTCATTAGTAACTGCTCATTATCTCTTTGTCATTAGCCCTTTAGTCTTTTGGCGCCTTTTTAGCCTTTCGTGCCGTTTAGCCCTTTAGCCTGTTATCCTTTTGCCCTGTAGCAAAGAGTGGATATCTTCTGTGTAAGTTAAGAAGATAATTTAAAATTTCAGTAGTTAATAGTTCATAACATTCTGATATCGCCTTTTTAGTGCCTACTTAGACCGCCTAAGTCATGATTTTATTAGTAAATATCCTCTGATTACTGGTAACCGAAGATAGTATTTATATCGGAAAGTGTACTTTTTAATTGCGCAGTGAAGGAAGTAACTATTGCTTGTGGGCGTATGTCAGGTTCAATGTCAGGTTTTAAGTGGAACGGAAACACGTAAAAAATTCTGCGATAATGGCTAAGAACGGGGTTTGATCCTACTCTCTACTGGTTAGGTTGACGGAGTCAGCAGAGTTAAATGCTATAAATTTGAAACATAATTGTTACCTGGGAACCACAAGTACGGAAGCGAGACAACTGCAGTACATGCTTGTTATTAAGAGGAAGAAGACCAGCAAACACAGCACCAGGTATCTTGTGGGCCTCATCTCTTGGTTCTGGTGATACCGACTGTCTGGTGCCGCCAAGACTAATATGCCAAGAGTGCGGAAAGCGCAGTCATGCAAAGTGCTGTACGGCTGGTTAATGTCCGGCTTCGGATTATGTGGACCTAAAAAAGTGCAATAAGTTCAGAGTATTTGTCACAAAGAAATTATAATGAATTAGGAATGAAACATATTATCTCGTAGAGTTCCCAAACGCAAAAGTACTAACTACGACTGTCAACTGCAAGGTCCTGAGATGACGATCGTCATCATCAAGTAGTAGGGCAAGGTACGTTCTAAAACAATGGATGCTGAGTCAATATTTTCCCAAGAGGTCACTGACCCCTAGGTCGTTGAACCCTCAGTTGAGTAGTAAGGCTATGCAGATTCACAGGCGAGGTCGTTGACCCCTAGTTGAGTAGTAACGCTATGTTGTTTCTAGGTCATTGAACGCGGAATAACGTCATAATCTTGCGTACGAGAGCAAGCCAAACCTCACAGACCCAATTGGAGGAGTCCAACGAAAGATCCGGGGTGCTTTTGACCAGATAGGTGAGGGTATGACGTCATCCCCATGCGCACGTTGGCAATGCAAACCTCACACACCACTTTGGAGGAGCCGAATAGGACGGGCCCCTTTGGTGGATCCGAGTCGGAAAGGCATACTAGCCAACCGGGAGTGATTTTGACCGCTAGGTGAGGTTATGACGTCATACCCTTACGTACGAGGGCTATGCTAACCTCAAGGGACACTTCGGAGGAGACGAATCGGACGGATCTTCCTTGGAGGAGCCGAGTTGGGAAGGTCACGGACCCCTTTGGAGGAGCCCAATCGATCGGGCACACATGGAGGACGTATTAACATAACTCCCCTTGGAGGAGTCCAATCGGTTATGACATGTTAACCTAACCTCGCTACGAGGAACGCTAATCTAACCTCAGATGGGTTCCTCTTGGAGGAACCAAACTGGTGAGGTGAATTGTAGGTTGGTTAATACGTGTGTTAACCTAACCTTGGCCACGAATGGTAACCTAACCTAACACACAGGCACTTTGTCTTCTCCCCCTTGGAGTAGTGATGGAGCTGTGACGTAATAAGCGCGGTCGATTTAAAAATGCATGCTTATCTTTACATAACCAAACGCGCAATCCTTATCCTGACAGAGCTGTGACGTCACAGCGTGGGTGATTTGAACTGCGGACTGCTGGTTAAGGGTGAATGACGTCATAAACTAACGTGTGTCCAGTCCTTGTCCCCTTTCTCTACGGTGTTGGGTTTGTGGTGAGATGAATCAGTTAAGATGGATTTTTTATAACCGGGTGCCCTACCTGACGTGAACCTCACCAGGGAAGATAATAATGACATGATATATGATAGTAGGAGGAAAAGGATAAAACCCGGTAGTGGCACATACCGTTCTCCTGTCGAATAGCATCGAGAGGTCTGCTCAAGGCTTTATGTCTCCATCCGACGGACAAATATCCAACAACAGCGTTATATGCCCTCACTCCACATGAGCACTGCGGAGCGGATTGGAATTTAATCAAGGCTTTTTTGGCACAGACAATCTAGTAATTAGAAATTGTATACCACCAGGCTGAATAACTCAGACGGTTGAGACGATCGCCTTCCGTCGCAAACTTTGCAGGTTCGATCCTGGCTCAGCTGTGTGGGAGGAGGGAGAGGAGAAGGTCTTCCACTCTCCTTATAGAACTAAGTCTATAAGGGGAAATAGGAGGAAGACTTTATGGAGGAGGAAAAGTCTGTCATACGCTACTAGGTTTATTAGGAGGAGGATGAGGAGAATAAAATAGTATTGTCTGAATTACGTTACATTTACACTTACCTTTTATTCATTTCTGTCTTATACAGTATATCAGGAACATAATCTTCCGAAACATATTTGTGTGATATAAAAATTAACTTTTTTAGTTTGTTGTGTAGAAATATATATTTTGTCCTCAAATTTATGTGTGTTTAAATAGACGCATTCCCTGATGTTACATTACCCTGTTCATAGGAGAAGAGAGGTGTGCCAGGTAGGGGGAATGCATTGTGCGTGAAGCGGAACGGACAGCATGCATCCTCTACCAAGTAGCGGAAGTGATCAAGATGGCGGCACGCCTGACAATTTTGAAAGCATACAACCTATATTTTGGTTTAGAACATACATTGTCTGTTGTTCTCTTACCTCGTTCATAAATTTCAAATATACATTTATTTTGTAATGAACAGAAAATATTTGAACAGTCAACATACAATCTCTTGCGATCTGAACAGAAAAAGAACATCTGCATGTTTATTTTCGGTGAATGAACCCGACCATTTGAACAATTCTAAGAAGAGTCGGGAATTGGGGCACTTTGAAAGGGAGAGATAACCTCACCTACAAGAAACCGTACGAGTTCAACTCATTCAAGGGGAGTAAATAAACATCGTGTCTGAGGTTAGGTTAGGTAAACACACGTGTTAACCTTAGTTCAACGTCCCCTAGCCAATTCAGCTGCTTCAACGGGGTCACATCATATCGAATCCTATAGAGGGAAATGGGATTATTTGTTCCTTTATTTGAAGGGTGCATAAACGCGGAGCAGAATTCCGCATTCCACGTTCGATAACGTGCACTACCGCTTATTCTTAAAACTACAACTACTGACGGACATTTAATTTTGTGTGTGTGTTGGGCAGATAACAATTATTGCACGTTTTTATTAGAAACGTAATTGAATGTGATTTAACTATACCGTAAAAAGAATGGATGATTGTGGTAGAGGAATAAGGAGAATCCGATTTTTTGCTTTATGTCCAAACGACACAAATAGGTCTTATGGCGACAATGCGATAGGAAAGACCTAGGAGTGTGAAGGAAGCGATCGTGGCCTTAATTTAGGTACAGCCTAGTGTAAAAATGGGAATCCACGGAAAGCCATCTTAAGCTCCCAACGGAGGAGCTCGGACCCACTATCTCCCGGATGGAAGCTCACAGCTGTGCGCCCCTAACCGCACGGCCAACTCACTTGGTCGTTCGAAACAGCTTAAACCACTCGATGTACACTCTAATGAATATAATAAGATAACGACGAAGAAGAGAAAGAGGTAAACTTTTGGAGCGCATTCGAATTTTCGTCACCTGATTCTGAACTTCCAGTATTGTGTTCATTGCCTTGTAATACACCAACATTGTTTGCCTTGTGTACTTAATATTTACTCTGAGGTATAGCAAACTATATGTTACATCATAGCCTACAAAGGCATACATACCCAGTAGATTTCGTGAGACCTTGGTGACGATGTAGAGTGCTATAGAACTAAAGACGATGGAGCCTCCCACCATCTTCCAAATGGTGGAAGAGAACGGAATAATGGGTGTCATCCACCTCGGTAGCTGACGGGGACGTGGTGCCAAGCCTGCCACTCCCACGTGCATGTAAGGGTAACAGTAATCCATGAGCTGGTACTCGAAGGTCCACATCCCTAGCGCCGCGAACCCAAAATCTGCCTTATCTTCTATTACATGTCCCACAACACCATTTCCCGTGAAGTTGCTGTAAACCTAAGGAGAACATAAACTAGATCAATTGTGTATTGACAGGTTCATCATTAAGTATCTAGACCCTTGTCCTCTTCTGCACATTTAACTCACAATGCAACGGTTCAGACAACATTTCAGTGAAACGTACAAACGTACAAAAGCAAGCTTTTGTGTGTGCTTGTTTACATTACGAACATTGCATCATACAATAATTTCAATGATAATTAGCTAAAATAGTGGTTCAATGGGAAGTAATAATATGCCACTCCTATCTTGATTTATTTACCGATTTATCCTTCACTATTCCAACACTTACTGCTAAAAGAAAATAATAATTTTCTATATATACAAACGTTACGTACATGAAGTACTGATAAAACATGAAACAATATAGATTTATCCAAGAAATTTGGATACGTTTAAAATGCCCTTACTTTCTGTAACGTCCTATTTTTACATGGTAAAATAGCATAACAACAGAGGTAATACTTATTGTACAGAGGGACGTAATTTGTTTTACTTAATTTCACCTAAATACGAGAGTTACTACATGGGATATCTCAAAGTGAATCTCTCCTGTGATTGAGCTGACAGCTGAAATAGACATCCTTTCGTAAGAGTTCTCGAATCGGCAGACACTTCTCTGCTAAATCATGCATGAATTTGTTCATTTCATTTATCACCCCCAAAAATCTTGTGAGCTCTACAATAATGTGAGGAGTAGGAAACTTCGTTAATGCTTTGATTCGGTTCGGGTCTGGAAGAACATTCAATCACATAACCCATGTTGAACTCAAAAGATGCGTTTTTTGCTCATTCAGAACCAGACCTGCTGACTTCAGTATGCCTCGTACAGTTCTAAGGCGTCCAACATGGCCGCACCGATGGACCAAGATAACATCCATGTGACACACAACTCCCTCGGAATCCAGGAGTATAGTCCACATTCTCGCAGTGAGGAAATCCCGAAAGGCAATCTAATAAAATAGAATCTCCCGAATGGTTTTGTAAATCTGGTGAATCTTGCTGATTCGTTATCCAACGTGATCTGCCAAAATCCACTGGCTGCATCAAGTTTGTTGACAACTTCTGATGAAATGGTGTATGGCTTTTAGTGCTGGGATGTGTCCAAGGACTTCGGCTCGCCATGCGCAGGTCTTTCTATTTGACACCCATAGGCGACCTGCGAGTCATGATGAGGATGAAATGATGATGAAGACAACACATACACCCAGTCCCCGTGCCGAAGAAATTAACCAATTATGTTTAAAATGCCCGACCCTGCCGGGAATAAAACCCGTGACCCCTGTGACCAAAGGCCTGCACGCTTTAGCCATGGATCCCGAACCAACGTCTGATGAACCTGTACAACCTACTATCGAGGAAAATATATAGACATCCAAGTTCATACGTTAATAAAAAGTTTATCCTTTGTCCCACATAGAAGCAATCCACACCAAAAATTAGCTTATTTTATTCTACACTTAATTATGTGTATCAAAAATTTTATCGTACTCAGTTAAAATTTTAACTCAGGTTGAACAAAAGAGTGCCGGTATTATTCCATTTCCAACGGAGCGCTCACTTTGAAAATGCACAAGTTTAAATGTATTGATCTGATCGTTACCAATTCTTAATACGTCTTATAAAAACTTATTGTTGATCTGCATGCCAAGATTTTATTTCATCTGATATTTGTGAAAAATGTAGGGTATTCTCTACATCTGGTAAGATTAGATGAGGATGATTAACATGCTGTACTTGTTCAGGTGAGAAAGATCATCGCAAATTCACACAAATCCATTGGGTTTGTTGATTAGAACCATTGGAAACAGCTCTCTCCACTGGCGTAGCCAGGGGGGGGCCAGGGGGGCCGGCCCCCCCCAAAATATTTTCTGAAACTAGAGCGAGGATTAGCCGTTGTTTTACGTACGGTACGAACAACTTAAAAACGTACGCCGAAATGTTAAATTAACGTAGCGACAAGAATCTATTAGTAGGACTCAATAGGGACATACATAATTCTCCATATTTGTACTGCTTGAATGAAAGGAAGACACTTAGGAGTGTGATGCGCGAGGATATTTCCCTGTAGAGGCCTCAGTATTGGGAATGAAATCGTGTATTGACAAATGACAAGACATGAAGAAAGGGCCAATTAGCAAGGGATTACTCAGTAGGGGGCCGGAACGTGACCACCGAGATAACGGGGGCCACGTCCAGAAACAGCTGCAAGCTTACAACATCGTGTCAGCTTTTGCAGATCGGTTCCAGGAAACAACAATGTCCTAGGGATCCTCGGGTTGCACCGTGGTTGAGAGATGTGCTGTGTTTGAGTTGCAGCGTTGGGAAGATTGTGACAGGACTGTGATCTGCACGTTAGTTCCTCATTTTGTGCCATATAAGTAACATTTTTTGAAGAGGGGCCGTTTTGTCACTGAAAAGCCAACACTATGTGCATCCTCGGTAAGTTATGAAAAAGTTTGTTTTTTAAATTCTTACAGTGCCAAGACAATCGCGGATGCGTGCCTAAGTTCGATAGGTAGGCCTATATATTTTGTCAAATGCCCGGGGACTGATTGGAACCTCAAATGGCACCATCAAAAGTGCGGGTAAATACTTTGTAATTGGCGGGCGTGATAACTCAGTTCCAATGCTTCTATCTTCTCATCAGGACGGCCCAGGCTTGAATCGCAGTCGATACATGAAACATTTTTAAAATGGGTAGTCACGTTCTATTGATACGAATTCTACTTAAAACACTAGATCCCGTTCCTTACCTTTCTTTATACTTTTGAGCCAGAACCGCATCATTTATGGTGGTGTATTTTGAGTATCCAACCATTCTTCGGACTTACCTTGTACCTTAAATGGTGAGTGGATGCAGTGGCGTACCCACAAAATAATTTCAGTGGGTGGGGTGTAAGTCCAGGCCAGTAGTGTGGATACAACTTTTCCTTGGAAGGGGTTGTGAAAAGATGTTTTTTTTTTTTTAGATTTTGCTTTACGTCGCACCGTAGATCTTCAATGGCGACGATGGGAAAGGAAAGGGCTGAGAGTGGAAGGAAGCGGCCGTGGCCTTAATTAAGGCACAGCCCCAGCATTTGCCTGGTGTGAAAATGGGAAACCACAGAAAACCATATTTAGGGCTGCCGACAGAGGTGTTTGAACCCACTATCACCCGGATGCAAGCACACAGCGGTGCGCCCCACCTGCACGGCCAACTCGCCCGGTGAATATGAAAAGAAAGCCGGTCCTTAACATAAACCGGCTGCATTATTGAAACTGTTCGTAAAATTGATAATATCGTTCTTCGTTTGTGAGGAAGTAGAATCTTCATTTAATTTGTCTTCTTAAAAAAAAGGAACCACCGTGAAGGTGACTACCTTCCAGGCCGTATATATTTCGATTACGAGAGACTCAAGGAAAACTCTACTGCACCCAAAATCTAGGCTGTATCCTCCCCATCCCATGCCTTGCTTAACTCTGTCAGTGCCGGGAATCGAATGCAGGATGTCTTAAGTCAAATTCGAAAATAAGGAGACCTAAAAGTACCAGCCGGCCCCACAGTGTACGGGTAGCGTGCCTGCCTCTTACCGGAGGCCCCGGGTTCTATTCCCGGCCAGGTCAGGGACTTTTACCTGGATCTGAGGGCTGGTTCGAGGTACACTTAGCCCACGTGTTTATAATTGAGGAGCTATCTGACGGTGAGATGGCGGCTCCGGTCTAGAAAGCCAGGAATAACAGCGGAGAGGATTCGTCGTGCTGACCACACAACACCTCGTAATCTGCAGGCCTCCGGGCTGAACAGCCGTCGCTTGGTAGGCGATGGCGCTTCGGGGCTGTTACGTCATGGAGTTTGATTTGGAAAAGTGAACAGAGAAGGAAGCGACACCCCTGCAAGGCTCCTTAGCTTCCAGCTAGTTCTTCTGTCCGACCTCGTGCGTTTAGGACAGTAAGAAAACGTACGCCTTAATAAATGCTCCTCATAAAACCTTTGTAAAAATACTAGCTGCATCTATTTATAACAATAATCACAAACGCCTCCTTTTCATGTGGCTCAGTTGGTTGAGTCGCTGTCCTTCTGAGTCTGAGTTCGCAGGTTTAAATCCCGGATTGGATCGGTAACCCTTAAAACGGTGTTGAAATGGCAACAGCTCAGTGTCGTTGATTTCTGGCACGTTAATAAAAATTATAGATACGAATAGTAGCGTCACGAAACTCTAACTTTGTATGTATGTTCAGTCTTCAGCCCTAAGGCTGGTTGGATCCTCAACAGCTCTGCCATCAGCTGTCATAGATGGCCTAGGCATCACTGAAGAGGCGTACTAGGGAAATGAGGAGTGAGGTAGTTTCCCGTTGCTTTCCTCACCAAGCCAGAAGTTGCTATTACATATCAGTCTGCCAAGCCCACTGAAATGCATGCACCAACCGACCCTATGAGCAACATTTTCACACCATTCATAGCAGGGACTGGTTGCACAAGGAATGGCATTACTAGCAGCGCTCATACCTCAGTCACTTTCATATTGTCTAAGCCAAGGATAAGACAGTGACAGATCAATGAAAGTAACAAAATTGCTCTAGCCCATACCAGAAGACATAGTGCACTGTAAACACTAGGTCCTGCCAGCAAAGGCATACTCTAACTTTATACTACTATATTCTGTATCCCAGACTTGCGTGGAAAAGTAAGTAACAATTTACTTTACGTCACACCGACACAGATAGGTCTTATGGCGACGTCGGGATAGGAAATGCCTAGGAGTGGGAAGAAGGCGGCCGTGGCCTTAATTAAGGTACGGCCCCAACATTTGCTTGGTGTGAAAATGGGAAATCACGGGAAAACTTTTTCAGGGCTGCCGACAGTGGGGTTCGAATCCACTATCTCCCGGATGCAAGCTAACAGCTGCGTGGCCCTAACCGCGTTGGAAACTAACAGGACAAGGTAAACCCTACATAGCATTTGTTGTAACGTGTATTTTCCTTTACCAACTAACAAAATATCTATACCCATACGTTTTACATTATTTATTTATTTATTTATTTATTTATTTATTTATTTATTTATTTATTTATTTATTTATTTATTTATTTATTGATTAGTGCCTTCAGTACAGTGGCGAAGTTAGGGCTCCAGGCCCTCTTGTACACTTAACCACATACTAATCAAAATCTTAAATAAAATACTGAGATTCTTAAAATAGTTAAAACTACATAAATTAATAGAATTTAAAATAAATTTAAATAAATTACTTACTAAATTAATATTAGAACTAATTAATATTAAAAACTCTTAAACATGACTAATCCTCAGGAACGCACACATTCATACTTCAACCATTCTGTCAGCTGTCCTCAGCAGGTAGTCTCGGCAGGTGACCTTAAATCGTGATTTTAAAAAGCTAGTTTCTCTGACCTGAACTGGCAGGGAATTCCATAATTTGGCGACAGTCACCACAAATGATCTAATAATTTTATTTGTGCGGTGCAGTGGAATAGAAAGAATGGATCTAGAACGTGTATTTAGACTAAGTTGTGAAATGATGATAAAAAGATGAATTTAGAAGAAATATACATTGCCTGACTTTCAGCTACCACTCTGATCACCATCGTTAAAGTGTGTAGCTGCCGACGTTTATCAGACATCAGCCATGAGACAGCCTGATAGTATGGGGTGATATGATCATCGTACCCGATATTGTAAATAAATCGCTGGCAAGAATTCAGTGCTCCTTGAAGTTTAAGTGTTTCTTCTCTCGTCATGTCAACAAAAACAACGTCACAATAATCACGAATAGAGAGAATGAGTGTCTGTATTACTTTGGCCTGTAGCTCAAATGGAAATACATTCCTCTGTCGTTTAAGAGGGTGAAGTACTCCAAAAATCTTTTTACGTATTTCTTTCGTTTGATCAGACCAATCAACTGTTACATTCATCATTACGCCGGGATTTTTAACCGTTTTACTGTAGGGAATAATGTTACCATTCAGTAGGATAGGCGGGATTGCGACATTGTTTGAGAAGCTCAGTAATTTTCGTGATCCAATTATAATTGTCTGAGTTTTTTGCAGTTTAGTACAAGAGAGCTTCGTTGTGCATATACACTGAGTCGTCGGAGGTCCCTGATAATATCTTGTCTTGCAGTGTCGATATAGCCTATTTAAAGATCGTCAGCACAGAGGTCATGTGTGTTATTTCCTGTCACAGATGGTATGTCATTGATATAAATACAGAAACGTAGGGGCCGTAGAATACTGCCCTGTGGGGCAACACTAAGTTTCATTTTCCATTTAGAGGCCTTGTCGTTTACTGTTACACGCTGTTGACGGTTACTCAAATAAGAACTAAAAACCTTAAGCGCAGCCAGGTCGAAATTTAGCAGTTCCATTTTCTGTATCATAGTTGGAATTAGTACAGTGTCAAAGGCGCTACTGAAGTCAAGAAGGATACGTATAGTGAGCAGTCGTTTGTCCATAGCGTTTCTAATGTCTTCGGTAACCTTCAAAAGTGTTGTCGCGGTACTGTGACCCTTCTCAAATCCAGATTGCAAAGGGTCCAAAAGAGCATTTTTATTTAGGTATTCCAGAACTTCCTCGTATACTAAACGTTCAAAGTCTTTAGAAAGCGCAGGGAGTACGAACATAGGACGATAGTCAGAGGGTGATTGTGGGTCTAAACTCTTAGGTACCGAAATAATATTGGCTGTTTTCCGTACAGTAGGGAAAGTTCCGTTTAGTAAACAGTAGTTCAGTATGTGCGTCAGTATAGGCGAGATAGCACCCGTAATGTTATGCATAAAAGTAATAGAAATATCATATACACCTGTAGTCTTTGATTTAATCGAGTACAAAGCCTTTTAACCTGATTTTCTGTGACACTGTGAAATGTGAATGGCGGATTGGCTGGAGGGGAGGGCGGTGAGTCGGTGCAGTTAATTTGGGTAGGTTGAATGTTTATTCTGCTAAAGTAATCGTTCAGTTCGTCAAGTGGAATGTCAGGAGTTGTCTGTCTCTGTTGATGTTTTCCTATTCCCAGAGCTCTAAGTTGGTCCCATGCGCGATTAGAATTTAAGTTGTTAGCTAAAATCCGAAAATATATGCATTTTTTAAATTTCTGATTAACTGCTTTGTGCGATTTCTTAAGATGCGGTTAGATTCGAAGTCTGTGTCATCTAGGGTTTGTTTATAATGTCGAAATAACGAGTCACGGTGGTCCATCATTCTCTTGCCTACATCATCTAGCCATGGACAAGAAGGACGAGAAACCTGTATTCGACGCGCGCGCAAGTGCGCGCGTGTGTGTTTGTGTGTGTATCTTTGCCGCATTATTTGTATAAAATGTCACTTCTTTATTGCTTATCACATGACCATTATTATTATAACATTACCGTACTTGTTCTAAACCAGAATATTTCATCCTTACTCAAAGTGTTTATTCTTGCATTCATTTCACTTCTACGCGGAATATATGAAATGCTGCAGTTATGTTGCGATGGGAGTAACAGAGGTAGCCGGGGGTGGGTTGTCGTCCAAGGAGTCCAGACACCCCAGGAGTTTTAACTAAAGTTCTTTTATTGAGCATTTTATATATAATGTGCATTAATATTAACTTCCGGAGTCCGACTCATTGGCTGAATGATCAGTGTTGAGGCCTTCGGTTCAGACGGTTCCGGGTTCGATTCCCGGCTGGTTCGAGGATTTTAATCGCATCTGAATAATTCTTCTGGCTTGGGACTGGGTGTTTGTCCCAACATATTCATATTCAGACAACATACTACATTACCAACCACCAAATAAACATACAACACTGATTACATCCCTCTATATAGGGTTGGCGTCGGGAAGGACATCCGGCCGTAAAACATGGCCAAATCCACATGTGCGACACATTTCGCACCCACGACCCCACAGATTTGGGAAAAGTGGGGAAGAAGAAGAAGGAAATTACTATTAGCTTCCGGAATCCGCACGAATCCACTACTCTTACTTGGATCCAAGGACACCCATTTCCTTTTAAGGTATTCTACACCACCTAAACTATGGAAGTTTGGACACCTATCAAAATAAAATTCTGGATGAATGGGCGCCCCCCCAAACTGAAATCCTGGCTACGCTACTGGCTCTCTCTATGGTCTGTAACTTTCTTGATGACCCCAAGCTTGACCGTACATTCCAGCAGTTCGTTTGCAGCTTTCTCTCGATGAGGAATGGAATTATTCCTTGCTACAATGACTGAATAAGGCTATGTATCTTAACTCGACGTGATATTCGGCCTGCAGGGTATGAAGGCCATTGAAGCGCTCGCTATACCTCTGTTTTATGGCCTTGGTGACTGATTCGATTCCACCCATTCCCTTTATTTTGAACATTTTCAGGCTGATCCTAGAATCTGTGACATCAGTTTTAAGAAATTAGGATAACGTTTGCAGAAATTTCATCACAGTGTCGATGAATGCCTTAACTCGTTAACTGAGATCATTCGATTACTATTTACAAAACAGTTATTACTTGCCAAAGCTAGGAATATATGTCTTTTCAGAACACCTGCTGTTGTATGAATCATGATGTGTCCTACTTTGCATGTAGGATACGTTTCAATGAATATATTATGTTACCGTATTGCGTGACGTTGGGTGTCTTTCTACTTCGGATTATTGCCTTTTCTTGTTGGTTGTGTTTATTTCTGTAGTAATCGAGTGGATAGTGCGTATATTTTTCGACACGTCTCAGTAGTGTATGGATGACGTATTAGTCCAATGTTCACGTTGGTGTGTGCAGTGAGGAGTTACATACTGCAGACATTTCTTATTCTGAGGACGGTAAGGAGTCTAATGGATTTGCCACTAGAGAAACGTTAATCGTACATTGCTTGTTTTTGTGTTGTTTTTTGTTTTCTACAACTTGCTTTACGTCGCACTGACACAGATATGTCTTATGGCGACGAAGGGACAGGAAAGGCCTAGGAATGCGAAGGAAGCGACCGTTGCCTCAATTAAGGTACAGCCCCATCATTTGCCTGCTCTGAAAATGGGAAACAACGAGAAACTAACTTCAGGGCTGCCGACAGTGGGGTTCGAACCCACTATCTCCTGGATGCAAACTCACAGCTGCGCGCCCCTAATTTTTTTTTTTTTTTTTTTTTTGCAAATACTTATTTTATTTTCTAGAGCAAAGTAAAGGATACATAATTAATTACAGTGCTGCGTAAATTAGACATACTGTTACAGATAAACTTCAAATACAAAATCAACAACAACAAAAAACACCAAACAAATCTTGAGAGATATCACGACCATTAAGATATCTTGTTTTTGTTAAAAAATATATATATATATACAATTAACACACGTGATCCATCACTTTACTGAGGAACGGGAAGGCGATCCACTTTCGTCGGTGACCGATACACTATACAATTACATCGTTAATTTAGATTATTAAATGAAGAAACAAATAAATGCTAACAGAAACAAAGTATTATTTACACAATCTGTATCATCACAAGTTAAGAACAGAAAGTCCATTGAATTTCTCCTGACCTCCAGAAGCACTATACACTTTCAGTTTTTGTCTCGCTGTCTTGAGAAACTGCCTAAAACCTTGTACAGAGTATTTCTCGTTGGTCTGCGCATAATGAAGAAAGCCCATTGCTAGCCATACTAGGGCAAACTTGTTGTTCCTGTTGGGTATGTCCAAAGCTAACAAGATACGATATATATCGTTAGGGTTATTGGAAGATGTTAACTGCTGCACCAGAGTCAGTGTCCATCGCCAAACGTCCATCATACCATCACATCGAGTTAGTCTGTGGAGTTGTGTATCAATAGTTGGAATCTCACATTTGTGGCACAAGGGTGACTGGACCAAGTTGTGGCGAAATTTTTTCTCCTCGGTTGGTATGGCATCTTGGATGGCTATGTATGCTGAACTTTTCCAGTCTGTTGGGATCTCTTGTGTTGTGAACTGCTTCCAGATATTTTTCCAATTTCTGTTGGGGAATTTTTCCATGATCTGTGGGGTAACAAGTTGACGGTTTAAAAGACGACGGTAGATGATTTGCGTGGGTGGAATGCACTGTTGATTCACATGAGGATAGAAAGATTCAATAGTATGCAGTACTCGTTTAAAGCTTCCAGTTCGAGGTGATGTCCAAAAATGCATATCACTAATATCCCCGAGTCCGTTCTTTGCCAGTAGAATTGACCTCAGAAGCAGAGCCTGGCATTTAGCGGAGACGGCGATGAGACCTAGGCCCCCTTGGTCAACTGGCCTTCTGAGCTGATTTCTTGATATGCGATATATGTATCCTCTCCATAGATAGTAACTAATTCCAAGTTCTACTCTTTGTGCATGTTTCTCTGAAATGGGGAAGACCTGAGCCGCGTACCATATCTTGGACAGAGCGAATGAGTTAATGTGCCATACTTTCTGTATTAGATTAAGATTTCTGCTGAGATCCTTCGTCATTGTGTTCCGGACAGTGTTGATGACTGCAGTCCAATTCTTTTCGACTGTCTCCTGAAATTTGCCTGTAAATTTCAAACCGAGAATTGTTATTTCTTCTTTGACAGGGATTCCAGCAATTGTGATGTGGTTTGGCCAGGCACCGAGAGGTAACAAGACAGATTTCTGATAATTCACTTTCGCGTTGGCGGCTCTTTCGTACACAGATATTATGCCAATCAGCTGATCCGCTTGGGCTCGGTTCCGTAATAAAAGTGTTACGTCGTCAGCATACGCTCGGACGGTAAACATCTTGTGCGGATTTGGTACATCCTTTAGGAGGTGATGGACAGCTCGAATGAAGGGTTCTATACTTAAGGCGAAGAGGATCATAGATAGAGGACATCCTTGTCGCACTGAATTTCGTATTGGAATAGGCTTGGAGAAATGACCATTGAGGAGAATTCGGGAATGAGCATGAGTGTATAGAGATCTAATGATACTACATGTTGACTGTGGAATACCAAACTTATCGAGAATCTTAAACAAATAACCATGGTGAACTCGATCAAAAGCCTTTTCAAAGTCAAGATTAAGTATTGCTGCGTCATTGTGAGGGTAGTGTTCACATAATAATATAGCATCTCTAATTGCTTGGAGATTAAAAGTGATTTTCTTGTTCGGAATGCCACACGTCTGCCCTAGCTGAATGATGGTTGCCAGAAACGGCCGTAACCTGTTGGCCAGAATTTTCATAAATAATTTGTAGTCTGCATTTAGTAAGGTTATAGGACGATAGTCTGATAAAGTTCGGGGCATTGACACTTTTGGAATAAGAATGATTATGCCTTCGCTGAATCCAGTTGATTCTTCGGAGTTGTTTAATAGAATGTTCATCAATTCTACGAGCGTATGTTTAATGACTGGCCAGTACTTTTTGTAGAAGGTGAAGCTGAGACCGTCTGGGCCAGGAGCTGATCTGTCACTTGCAGTGCGCAGGGCCTTTAGAACTTCCTCCTCGGTGATCTCACTGGTCAGCTGCTGTTTTCCTTCCTCAGGCAAACGTTGATCTAAGTAGGAGAGTATTTTGTTTTGGTCGGGTATCGATATCTCACTTTCACTACATGTTCTCTGGAAGAATTTTTCGGCTTCAGTAATGCAGTCTCTTGTAGTGGTAAGACTCCTATTGTCATCTGTAATTAGCGAGTGAATGTATTTATTTTTCGCTTTATTCTTTTCGGAGGCAAGGTGGTACAACTGTGCTTTCTCTTCGTGTATGACTGATGTTGCACGGGAGCGAATGATTGCTCCTCGGAGAATAGTTTCCTGTATTGACTTGATTCGGCGTTTAACAGCGGTCAAATGATTGGATACGTCATTTCCGGCTTGCTGACGGGTGACAAGATCGTGAAGAATCACGTAATAAGAATGCAGCGTACGGCGTCTGTTGATGGCCTTTTCTACTCCCTTTCGTTTGAAAAAGCTCTGAATAGCTGGCTTAAACTTGTATAGCCAAGATTTGATCGAAAGTTGTCCACCTCTTCGCACTCGAGTTTCCAGATCATTCCACAGGAGTGAGAATTCATTTTGTATATCGTCGTCAGACAGTAAGGAGCTGTTTATTTTCCAGTAACCCCTTCCCATCTGTGCCGCCGGTCTATGCCCCGCAGTCTTCATCACTACTGCATGATGATCGCTGAATGGTGCAACATTAACAGTTACTGCTCGGATATTATTCTCTGATTCTTTATTTACATAAAAGCGGTCGATACGTGAAGCAGCCGTACCTCGGAAGAAAGTATATTCGACTCTGTTACCATGAAGAACTTCCCACACATCACAAAGCCGAAGTTCGCGATATACTCTCCCTAATGCCAGGGAGGGATGGAATTCACCTGTCTGATCTTTTGCATTTAATACACAGTTGAAATCACCTCCGAGAATAATATTATCATAATTGTGACGCAGAAAATAAGGCAGTTCCTTCTGAATGAAATCTTCCCGTTCTTGGCGTCTGTGTGTTCCTGAGTGTAGATATATATTAATCATCAGTGTATTATCTTCGGTAAGTAGGCATGAAATTCTTCCACTCGGGTGACATTCACTAAGTTTTATATTTATCCCAGCTCTATAGACGATGGCAGTTCCTCTTAAATTTTCTCCGGCATTGATTATATAACTGTATTGAGATCCAAGGAAAGCTAAGTTCGTGACGTTAACCTCTTGCAAGAAAACTACGTCTAAATCATAATCTTTAATAAATTCTTTTAGCAAGACCTGCTTGCTCTGACTTCGGAGGCAGTTCACATTCAGAGTACCGTAGCAGCTAACTACTGACGTCACAGCTAAGATTACCAAGAAAAAAACATTAGCAGCTTCCATACTCGTTTGGCGTTACCCAACAGCACGTAAATATTCTTCAGATTAGGTTTGTGAAAGACATTTACTTAATTTTATTACTTTCTTCCTACCATTGCCCTCAACCGATCTTTTTAATCTTGGATCCCTGTGACTAACTGCTTGGTTGGATTTTGAATTGGTGGTTTCCGTTTCCATTAAACTACCTTCGTCACCGCCTACTTTGTTTGTGCACTGTGCGGAATGCGTCTGCACAGACTGTGTGGTGGTGTCATTTTTTAAGCCATTCATGTCACTGGTAGGTGTCGGGGACGGTTCGCTGACAGGTTCACAAAGTTGTGTCTGGTGCTGTGAGGGTGGTTCTGATAGTACCGGTACATCATTTAACTGGGTATTATTTTGGTAGGTTGATAAGCTGAGCGACTGTTCCACTGGGGAATTTCTATCGCAAACAGGTTCTGTTGTCTCCTCAAGGTGGTTGTGAGCTGGCTGCACTACGTGTGTCTCTTCCTCTTCTGTGGTTATTTCTGCCTGTTGTGCGGACGGTGTGTTTACACGTGAGTCTGGTGTATCAGCTGATCGTGTGTCCACCTCTGGAAAATCTGGGGTGAGTTGTGTTGTTGTGAGAGGTATACGTTGCGTCGGTAGCTTCCCCAAGGCTGAAGTCAAGGTCGCCCAGGTTGGCTTGTCGGGTGTAGCAGGTGTTTGAACTGGTAAACGGCGCGTTGGGCATTCACTACGGTAATGACCTATCTTACTGCAGCTGGCACAGGTTGGTGGTTGGTTATCATAACTTACTAAAGCCTTATTTCCTGCTATGTCTACGTAGGAAGGGATATGTTTTTTAAGCATGATGCGTACTGCACGTATGCCATTGTGCACCTTATATCGAAAATTGGAACTCCACGTTTCATCACTTACTGAAAGTACAGTCCCGTACTGACGCAAAACGTCTGAAATGTGTCCATGAGATGTTTCGGTGGGGAGGTTAAAAACTCTCACAAGTTTAATCCCTAGGCCGGCCGAATCAACAGTTATTTTACTACGATAGCCATTGCTATGAACAAAATATTGCTCACCTGCATAGTGCTTGAGAAGATGATCAACTGTCTCTTGCCTCCTGCACTTAATGAAGACTTGTCGGGAAATTCCGTTGAGCTGTAATGTTTCGATGTCGGCTTCATCAAGTTTCAAATTTTCAAAAATCCACTCGTGGATTTCGTAGGGGGCTGGTCGTGGTATATCTCGTTCTGTGAAGGTGATGACGATTGTATTTTTCCTTTCAACTATCATCGTTCCGTAATGTCGTTAGTTCCCTAAGCGTATAATACGCAAAACACTGAAACCAAACGGGCTTTCCCCACTTCACTGTACGGCTCCACACTTGTACACACTTGCTCGAGATACGTGTTGCTCGGGCTAAGGCTAAAGCGGAACTCAAAATCGCACGGCCAACTCGCCCGGTAATCATACAACGTATTCTGCCATGACCGCACCAACATAACTCATCATGTAAGCTAGCCGTTTCTGGACGCGCGCTTTGACCAGTATTACATGTTTAATGTTGCCAAGTTCTAAATCTTGCATTTTTGAGTTATAAAACCAAACCAAACCAAACCCCGTGGAACTACAGCCCTTGAAGGGCCTCGGCCTACCAAGCGACCACTGCTCAGCCCGAAGGCCTGCAGATTACGAGGTGTCGTGTGGTCAGCACGACGAATCCTCTCGGCCGTTATTCTTGGCTTTCTAGACCGGGGCCACTATCTCACCGTCAGAGAGCTCCTCAATTCTAATCACGTAGGCTGAGTAGACCTTTGAGTTATAATAATAATTATATATTGCAGCCAAAGGCCACTCTTAGTGGTACAGTAACAAGCTACAGAAATAAAGATATGCGGTTATTTCTCTATACAGAACTTGGTCAGAGAGCGTCCCCTATTTTCACACCTTAACACGTGGAAACGACCCCATGTAACACCACAGGCCTTGCATACAAAGTCTGGTCCTCGGTTGTAGAATTTTTTCAGTCTGCATATCCTATGATGAAATCCCTTTACTGCTAGCCGAATGAAAAAGGCATTCATAATTGTCCTCATGGAGCTAAGAAAACACCTGTAGAGACAAGAATTAAGCTACAACCTTCCTCTGTACGGCAGACCACCGCTAGAAGACCGACTAGGAAACTGGACCTGGGAAGGGAAGCACTGGAAGTGATGGTACGACTGATCCATATCGAAGGAGGAGCAAGCCCTGGTTATTTTTGGGTTATTACTTGAAATTTTATTCTTAATTTTTATTATTTTATTTTTAATCTAGCGGTTTTCGTAAAATCAGGTTTTTCTTAGTTGCCATTAAAATTCACGAAAAACTCAGTCCCCGAGCCAGAGGATTTAACAAAATATTCTCGACCCAACCGGAATCGAATCAGAGTCCCACTGAACCACAAGTCACTATGCTGACCATTCAGCTATGGAGCCAAGCATTAGCATTTTCTATTTTCTGTGCCAAAATGAACTTAGTTGAAAATATTTCTTCATAATAAAACTACTTGCCAAAAATTATCACTATATTAAGCATGTAAAACTTCTCCGCAGCTTGCCGGGCTGAGTGGCTCAGATGGTTGAGGCGCTGGCCTTCTGACTCCAACTTGGCAGGTTCGATCCTGGCTCAGTCCAATGGTATTTGAATGTGCTCAAATACGTCAGTCTCTTGTCGGCAGATTTCTGGCACATAAACGACCTCCTGCGGGATTAAATTCCGGCACCTAGTCGTCTTTGAAAAGCGTAACAATAAAGCCATTATTATTATTATTATTATTATTATTATTATTATTATTATTATTATTACCAGTTATCTTAACTTTGAAACCAATAAAAGAGGTTGAGTAAAATTATGAGCGTAAGTTAGTATAATAATTGTACTGCTTCATGAAATACTTCCTAAAAGACATGTACTTGAACGGCCTCCCTGATCTTAATTCTTTTCGAGTGCGTTAACATTTCATGACATGAAAAGTACTGTTTACTGTGTACAAGGCCGAATTAAATCACTGCAATGCCTCTGGGCCCAAATTATTTTGCGCTCCCTTTCTTAAATTTGATAAAATAAAATTGCAATGGCTGTTATTTTTGTAAAATGGATAAAGCAAAAGCACTTTTGTAAAAATAATCGCTAACTTCTTTCTGGATTCATTCGTATGGGATTACATAAAATATTGGTGTCTGAGACACAATTCACTTTTCCTTATCTGCTTCTCTTCTGCTAATCTGCGATAATTTGCGCCACTTACCGTAATCGTTTCCGACCATCCATGTTGTTCTCGTAATACCAAAAACAAAAACACACAATGAAACTCTCAAAAGTAAATAAAAAATTGCTTTCACTTTCACGGACTTTTCCGGAAATCTTGGTATTATGGGAAATTAGCGGCCTTCTCGATCCACTCCTACCACTCTGTTGTCTCCAGGTATAATAATAATTTCTTATGGCTATTTTTAGCCGAGTGCAGTCCTTGTAAGGCAGACCCTCCGATGAGGGTGGGCGGCATCTGCCATGTGTAGGTAACTGTGTGTTATTGCGGTGGAAGAAAGTGTTATGTGTGGTGTGTGATTTGCAGGGATGTTCGGGACAGCACAAACACCCAGCCCCCGGGCCATTGGAATTAACCAATTATGGTTAAAATCCCCGACCCGGCCGGGAATCGAACCCGGGACCCTCTGAACCGAAGGCCAGTACGCTGACCATTCAGCCAACGAGTCGGACTGTCTCCAGGTAACGTTGATTCACCGCCCGCTTGACTAAGTTTCAGCCAAAAGTCATCTTGATACCCGGACGCAGAACCGAAGGGGTGTGTTTCACCATTTTGCTGGTATTTATAATATTATTACCAACACCTTTCACATAAGCGGAACGAAAATTTCGTTTTTCATGTCGGGAGTTTTCTCTTTTGAATACTGCGGAAGTGCGCGCATTCTAAAAATTCGTTTTCGAACTATTGGAAATTTTCATTTTCGCCGCCCCACAAATTGAGCGTCCTGGTTCAGGGCCCATGAGACCTTGTCTAAGTACGGCTATGACTATGTAGGTCAATGAACTTTTAACACAAATTTTGCAAAAAGTGTGCCACATGTCTCAAAATTCCTGATCAAAGTAGCTAAGGTTCCATTAAGCTCTCTAAAACGCTATTTGGAGTGCCTGGATTCGAACCTATAGCTCTAAGTTCTTGAAATAAATGAAATGTCGTATGGCTTTTAGTGCCGGCGATATCCCAGGACGGGTTCGGCTGGCCAGGTGCAGGTCTTTCTAATTTGACCAACGTAGGCGACCTGCGTGTCGTGATGAGGATGAAATGAGGATGAAGACAACACAAACACCCAGTCCCGGTACCAGTGGAATTAACAAATTAAGGTTAAAATCCCCAACCCGGCCGGGAAGCGAACCCGGGGCCCTCTGAACCGAAGGCCAGTACGCTGACCGTTCAGCCAACGAGTAATTCTTGAAATGAACTCCTAATTAACAGTGTAACTCATTTTTGTCAGAAGTTACCACTTGAATATTATTTTGATCTAATTACTTCAATGCTGCGCCTTGTCTTCAATTCGTCATCAAACAGCCCGTTGCACGTTCAGCCTATTGTGAACATAATGGGCTGCAGACAGTAGGGTGTAATGTTTTTAGCGTTACGATATCCCCAACCGTATCGTTTGACTTTCATACATCTCCGAAGCAACCACCTGTATATTTCATCATCATCATCATCATCTGTTTACCCTCCAGGTTCGGTTTTTCCCTCGGACTTAGCGAATGTTGTGAGAACAAGGGGTCTCCCCTGCATGTCGGACAGTTTATCAAGATACAGGTCCGCTCCTCGTTCCCAAGTGCCATCTCGCCACACGTCCAACTCTACCGCCTCAAGGGCAGTGTCCTGGAGCTTCAGACTCTTGGTCGGGGGATACAACTGGGGAGTATGACCAGTACCTCGCCCAGGCGGCCTCACCTGCTATGCTGAACAGGGGCCTTGTGGAGGGATGGGAAGATTGGAAGGGATAGGCAAGGAAGAGGGAAGGAAGCGGCCGTGGCCTTAAGTTAGGTACCATCCCGGCATTCGCCTGGAGGAGAAGTGGGAAACCACGGAAAACCACTTCCAGGATGGCTGAGGTGGGAATCGAACCCACCTCTACTCAGTTGACCTCCCGAGGCTGAGTGGACCCCGTTCCAGCCCTCGTACCACTTTTCAAATTTCGTGGCAGAGCCGGGAATCGAACCCGGGCCTCCGGGGGTGGCAGCTAATCACGCTAACCACTACACCACAGAGGCGTACACGTCAGAATACAATTATTAAAAAAGCAAAGTAGGTCAAAGCGCTGGCCTTCTAAGACCTAGCTGGCGGGTTCGATCCTAGCTCAGTATGGTGGTATTCGAAGGTACTCGAATACGCCAGCTTCATGTAGTTAGATTTATCGGTGCCTAAAACAGCTCCTGCGGGACAAATTTGCGGCATGTTATTGGTGACTCAAGAAAACCGTAAAATTAATTAGTGGGATGAAAAACAATAACATTATTATTATTATTATTATTATTATTATTATTATTATTATTATTATTATTATTATTATTATGAAAAATCTGAGAGCCTGAAGTACCTTCGAAGAAATCTAATGATAACGATAATGCTGATAATATATACTCGTATATATACAGTATATATATATTTTTTTCATACTGACCTCACCCCACTGGGCCTTTTGGTCTACGAGGAACTTGCACGTCATGTTGTGCTTGCGTCCAAATTCGACGTTCAGTCTTAGTTCCATGCCGTCATAGATGTCTCGTTCCTCATCTGCTACAGCGTACGGATGGTAGCTGAATGTTGTGAGAACAAGGGGTCTCCCCTGCATGTCGGACAGTTTATCAGGATACAGGTCCGCTCCTCGTTCCCAAGTGCCATCTCGCCACACGTCCAACTCCACTCGATCCTTCCACGTGATGACCCCCACATAGCGATGAGTCGCTACCACAATACCACCGTCAGGAAGCACAGAAGCTTCTATCAGGTCCGGCATGTAGGCCATCTCCCTCATTTCCAATACGGACGGCACGGGCTGTAAGGAAGAAAAGAAAATATTACAAGGCAGGAAAACTACAACATTCCTTAACAGGTACAATTGCTGTTGTTGTTGTTTGAGTCATCAGTCCATAGACAGGTTTGATGCAGCTGTCCATAACATCCTATCCTCTCCTAAACTTTTCATTTCTACATAACTACTTCGTCGTACATCTGCTCTAATCTTGTTGTCATATTCATACCTTGGCCTACCTCTACCGTTCTTACCACCTACACTTCCCTCAAAAACGAGCTATACAAGAACTCTTCTTCTAGTCAAATTTAGCCAAATCGATCTCCTCTCACCAAATCCATTAATTATACCTTCATTCGTGTTTCTATCTACCCATCTCACTTTCGGCATTCTTTTCCAACACCACATTTCAAAAGCTATTCTCCTCTTTCTTCTGAGCTAGTTACCGTCCATGTTTCACTTCCATAAAATGCCATACTCCAGATGAAACCACCTTCTAATCTATATAAATAAAATTGTAGGGGGTCCGCTGTCTGTAATTTCTTTTGTTTTGCCAATTTTTCAGATATTTATCCGTTTTAGGTCAACTCAAGACCGAATCGGTGGTTTTTACGTTTCGTGTCTGTTTGTTTGTCTGTTTGTCTGTTTGTCTGTTTGTCTGTTTGTCTGTCTGTTTGTTTGTCTGTTCCAACATCACGTCGAAACGGCTGGATAGATTTCAACCAAACTTCATATTTAGAGCATACCCATCCCGGGGAAGGTTTCGATATGCATATCATTTTAAAATCTTTGAATAGACGGGGGGTTTATAGGAAAACCAGAATGGTTTTTCCACCATCACGTCGAAACGGCTGGATAGATCTCGACCAAACTTAATATTTAGAGTATACTCATCCCGGGGAAGGTTTTGATATGCATACCATTTTAAAATCTTTGAATATACGGGGGGTTTATAGGAAAACCAGAGTGGTTTTTCCACCATCACGTCGAAACGGCTAGATAGATCTCAACCAAACTTCATATTTAGAGTATACTCATCCCGGGGAAGGTTCGACATGCATATCATTTTAAAATCTTTGAATAGACGGGGGGTTTATAGGAAAATCAGAATGGTTTTTCCACCATCACGTCGAAACGGCTGGATAGATCTCAACCAAACTGCACATTTAGAGTATACTCATCCCGGGAAAGGTTTCGATATGTGTATCATTTTAAAATCTTCGAATATACGGGGGGTTTATAGGAAAACCAGAATGGTTTTTCCACCATCACGTCGAAACGGCTAGATAGATCTCACCCAAACTTCATATTGAGAGTATACTCATCCCGGGGAAGGTTTCGATATGCATATCATTTTAAAATCTTTGAAAAGACGGGGGGTTTATAGGAAAACCAGAATGGTTTTCCTCCATTGTTTCTTATACTATTGATTTTCTGTAAACTTCGTTCACCGTACGGGAAACGTCTCTTCATTATAAACAACTTTCGTTATGTTCATAATTTACCTTACTCTTCACATGACGGAGAAATTTACAATTGTCCGCTGGTATCATGCTCTGCATTGAGTGACAGACAGACCGACAACGAACCTACAGGTTACCATGGCAAAGTTTCTGACTGCATGCCAGCAGGGAAGTAACGTATTGCCATTTTTCTCATCATGCTTTTAAATTCGTGGTTGTTCCTTGGGTAGAAGACAAGATAGGCGTCAATCGGCCTACCTGCGGGATATTGGCGGAATATCGTTGGTTGTTATAACCGCCCTCGAATAGATTAAGTAATAACACCATTAGTCATCTTATTATTATTTGTTTACCTAGGAATCACTGGACCTAAATTTCTCCTCTGTCACCGCTTTATTATATCCATAACTCACACTAGCATAATTTATTGAGGGGCATTTGATTTTCCAATACATTCACTTGGCATTTACATATTTGTCGTTATCCGGCTGTCCTCAGTTATAATACATTTTCTATTAGTTTCAACTTTCTTAACTGTATTATTTTCTTCCTTAATTACGCCGTATGTACGCGAGTGCTACAAACTACTGGATGTATTTCCACCAAGACTCATATTTAGAATACGCCTGTCCTTGACAGGTTTTAGGGCAAATATTGTTTCTAAATCCCTGAACTTACTGGGGGTTTATACGAAACAGAAACTGGATTTTGCACTTCCACAAAATATACACAACCAACGTTAATTTAAATCTACCTGCCTTGGTAGAAATTAATTTCTAAACCTTTTTTCTCATGTGCATCATTTCGATACGAGGATTAATAAGGGAGATATCATTAACGGACCGTTTTTCTGTACAAGTCCCATCGGACTTAACTCACGACCGGGTGCGTGTAAAGCGTATTCCTTACAACTGGAAAACTACTGAAGACATTCGAACCAAAATTTATATTTAGCATCCACCTGTCCAAAGGTAGGTATTAAACGTAAATAACATTTCATGTTCCGGAATGGACTGGCGGTTTATAGGGAACCGAAATGGTGATTTTACTCTTCCACAATATATACAGAACAAGACCAACCTGACTGGAAATCGACCAAACGTGATGGAATTCCACCTCTAAACCATTTTTTCATGTGCATTTTTTCGTCAGGAGGATTAATAAGGGAGATACCATGAATGGTCAGTTTTGCAGGTTAAGTCCAGCGGACATAGCCACAAAGGTGTTTTACATGGAGCAGATTCCTTATTTATATAAATCAGATCGTAACGACTGTGTGCCACTACACTGACTATTTTGGCGAAATTTTCGTACAGCTTTCCATTAAAGGGGTAATAATGACCATCTGCACAATTTTTTGTTTAGTTTTCTGAAAGTCCTAATTTTTAACCGCCTTGCCCAAAATCCAGATTGCGGCATAATCTGCCAGAAGAAAAAAAGAAGATAATTGAAATTTGACAAAATTATACGTTTTAGCCTGTAACGAAGGGAAAACATCCTAGATCATTAAATTTTTCACTTTTTATCCCCGAAGAATATCAAAATATGCAGGCAATTTTAATGATGGTGCAGACCTTCGGAAATTCCTATCACATAACAGATTGCACAATCTCCGTTCAATTTGGAATGATTTACAACCTTGGTCTTATGACTTTTTGCCATATCTGTATCCCTTTTACGCTTGATTTTTCTCTATTAATCGATGTTAAGTCAGTTTGGAATTTTCACAAGCATAATTCATACTTTCGATTACTTACATGAAATACAGAATCTTCAAACTCTTCACGAAAATTGGCCCACCCAGTAGCCATATGTGAGCCAAATGCTATGTATGTAGCTGTCACATAATTATCCGAAAAGTAATGTAATGTGAGATAATCTTACAAAAACGTTACCCTGTTCCACGTTTCTAACTCAGTCTGACCCTAGAATAGATGACATATCATAGGACCAGCCATTTAGGGCACTAAATCCGGCGTGTCTTATAGTATAATTCTTTGTCGATATGACGTACGTTTAGTAGCAGTTAATCTGTAAATCAAGGTCTTCAATATTGTAACCACGCATATACTTTCGTATGTCGATCTATATATATTCACTGATGTCGATTTGTAGCGATCGAGAAAGGGTGGGTCTGCTAATGTAATCAGTACCTCCCACACCGACTTTGACTGGCTGTATAAAAGGGCCCTTCTCCAATTCCTGTGTAACTGTCATTAGTAAGGAAGGTCTACAATTGTAATGAATAGTTCGCTTCTTGATTTGACTTGCAGAAGGCAAGTGAACATGCAGTTTTGTGTAAAACTTCCCTACCCGATTGTGTTTGGCAGAAGGCAAGGTTGCCCGCCATTACAAACAAATGTCCTCATCTAAAATGTGACTAGCATTAGGCATAGTGGCCTGCTATTTTGATGGAAACTCACCAACTTGGTGTGACTGGCAGTAAGCTGGCTGGCAGTAGGAAAATCGGCCTGACATTATAATGATAACGGCACAACTCAATTTTGAATGGTGGTAGGGAATTTGCCTGCCATTGTAATAAAATCTCCTCGACTGTAATCTGTTTGGGAGTAGGAAATGGGGCCTGCCATTGTAACGAACACTCCCAACTTGATTGTGACCGCGCAGTAGGTAATGGGGCCTCCAATTATAATGTAAACTTCCCAACTCGATTGTGAATGGCAGTAGGCAAGTGAGCCTGCCGTTATATCACAAATCCGTAACAAACACTTTACATTGGAAACAACGTATGGGGACATCCCCATGCTCTTTCTCGCATAACGCTAAGAGAGATGCAATTTTAAAACAATCTTATTTACTGCATGTACACTGTTTACTTCGATATTCGAATACAATGTTGAACGCCGTAGCGAAGCACGGGTACATTTGCTAGTTTCTATATAAATATTCGCGTTGAGCTAATTTCTTTTCTTAACCCATTTGTTCCCGCTGTTCCAAAAATGGAACATTTCTTAAAAGCTGTTGTGTAGGTATATTTCATAATTTTGAGGGAATATTTACTTCACATCGTTTAGAGTTGGCAAGACTGTGTTGCTTATAGTGATTATCAATTGTTTTTCAGCTGTTTGTTTACAGATGTGTGCTTTTAAACATGGCTTCCCCATCAGCAGCATGCAAAGGGTAAGTTTTTTGTTTGTTTCATAAACATGAAATGCATTCTCATCAACGTAGTTATGGAAATAGAAAGACTAGACTTGTAGTTAACCGAACATAGCATTAAAACTCTATTACTCGAGTTAATAATAACCTTCCTGAGCTGCTATAATGTCACGTTCCATTTTTGGAACATTCCGAAAAAAGTACTACGAATATTTGTAAGATAATTTTAACTACATTACTGTAGTTTTGGGACCCTCTATGTGCAAAAGCGTAATAAATTTTCAAACAAATAAAAAATAAAATAATTTGGGAACAAATGGGTTAAGAAAGGTCTTCCTTACTTGTACTAATCTACATATTATGTCCTCCTTCTTTCTAACATCGTTAGTTATTTTCTACCCAAGTAACAATACTCATCTACTTCTTGTAAGACTTGATTTCCTAATCTAATATTTACTGCATCACCTGACGTTGTTGGACCGCATTCCATTACTTTTGTTTTAGACTTATTTATTTTCATCTTGTATTCCTTCACCAAGACTATGTCCGTATCATTCAGAAATTTCTCCAGATTTTTCAGTCAGATAAAATAACAATATCATCTGGCAAATCTCAGGGTTTTGATTCCGTTTCCAAATTCCTGTTTGATTTCCTATATAATCTGTTCTATGCAAAAAATGAAAAGGAGAGGGGACAAACTGCAACCTTGTCTTACTCCTTTCTGGATTGCAGCCTCTTTTTCAAAGCTATCCTTTTTTATCACTCAAGACCGAATTTTGTACAGATTATAGATAATTTTCCTTTCTCGGTACCTAGTCGCGATCACCTTCAGAATCTCAAATAACCACATTTTCAAATGCCTTTCCTAGATCTGCAAATGCCATTTGCTTGGGCTTATCTTTCTTAATTCGGTCCTGTAAAATCAGATGTAAAGTTAGCACTGCTTCACTTGCACCACCTGTAGATTCTCAGTAACTCAGACTTTGGATAATTTGAATAAAACTTTCCGAAAATAAAATTTTCTTCAGCAACATGCTGACAAACTAAGAATGTTATAGAGGTAGGGCAAGTAGTACGTTGGTGGACCAGCATAGTACAGGCTGTGAAGTGCCCGTGAAGCTCTAGACATAATTATTGATGTTATAAATTTCACTTCATATCTTGGACTACAATAATAATAATAATTAATTAATGTTATTTGCTTTACGTCCGACTAACAACCTTTACGGTTTTCGGAGACGCCGAGGTGCCGGAATTTATCCCCAACGGAGTTCTTTTACGTGCCAGCAAATATACCGACACAAGGCTGACGTATTTGAGTACCTTCAAATACTACCGGACTGAGCCAGATCGAACCTTTTAAGTTGCAGTCAGAAGGCCAGTGCCTCAACCGTCTGAGCTACTCAGCCCGGCAGGATCGTATATGAAATAATAATTCGCATACCTACTAAAATTATTCTCACCGGAATACCGACAGCTTTCTCAAACCCTATTGTCACCTTGCCTCTAGTTGGGGGTCATTGCCACCTTACAACTACGTTAGTCGCCAATTGTCACCTTACCGTATGACCAAAAAGAACCAAACCGTACCAAACCGAACCAAACCCAATCGCCTACCAAGAGGCCGCTGCTCAGCTCGAAGGCCTGCAGAAGTGTTGTGAGGTTAGCACGACGAATCCTCTCGGCCATCATTCTTGGCTTTCTAGACCGGGGCCGCATCTAACCGACAGGTAGCTCCTAAATTGTTATCACGTAGGCTGATTGGATCTCGAACCAGCCCAGAGATAAAGGTAATAATCCCTCACTTAGCCGGGTATCATACCCGGCAGTAAGACTAGCCTACATAGAGCCAATGCGCTTTTTGATTACTGTTCGGCTTCAAATAGTAAGATAGTCGGACTCTAATTTCTTTTGCGTTACTCACCTGTCTCCCCAGAGGCAGGATGAGATACCGGCGATTAGTTCTCTGAATACTTCTCCGGAATAAGACGGCCATAGCCCTAATCACAATCTTAGGGTTAGCCACAAGTACTACAAACGCCAAGCAGCGAGCGTCCAGAGCTTCTAGAATCATTTCTTCAAATTCATTATATTCCATTGTAGCATAATAAGTGGGTAGATGGTGTACTACACCATTCACCCCGACGTAAGCATCGCCTTCCGTCAAGACACAAACACAGAGCATGTTTACAAAGTATGTTAAAGTGATGTTTTCTAACAAGAGCTCCAGTTCCTCTTCGAAATGATTTGTCGTCTCTGATAGAGCGCCAAGTAAACTTCCACCTTCTGTAATGTGCAACATGGCTGCCGTTAGAAGCACCACTGCCTGCATTGTAACCATCTGTAACAGACAAGCGAAGCAAATTTATTTTTTCAAACATCTACAACATATAAACGAAGATACATTGTATTTGTGTTCTAGTTGGAGAACATGCAAGACTAGAACCACAGAACTGTTGTTGAAGGTTAGAATCAGCTACAAACCGTAAGATATGGTTGATAATGATTGTCTCCAGTTGTGTGTTCATCACCTGATGAGACGTTTGTTTGAGTAATGATACAGTGGATTAATCCAGATGTCCTCAACATTCTGTTATTTAGCTTCTGCGAAGGTTGGAATGTTAACAGTGGCAACACTTTTATAGAGACGCCATGCAACGGGACCTAATATTGTCGCTGATAGCACGCGTTAGTTACATATCTACCTTACTTCAGAGCACATGGACTCTTCCTTCCCACATCACGTGGATGTGAACTGGCGAGAGGAGCAGAGCCTTGTGTTAGCTGGTGATCTAAGGTAGTGTTGTCGCGATGTTTTTGAAACGGGAACAACGGAGTTGGATGAAGAGTAAACGCGGCAGAGATCGTACAGCACGACAGTGTCATCAAGGTCTTCAAAGGCTTGCGGGGAATCTGCTTTGCTTTACAGAACAGTGGCACGTTCGGTAAAATCCTTCAACGAGTAATGGCAAACTGTGGCAGACGTGCGTCGGCAGGTCATCCTAGGGTCAGTGAAGAAGTGCATGCTCTTGCCATGTTACTGGACACTGATCGACGTCATACGATTCGTCAGCTGGCCCGAGACACCGGATTAGCGCATACGACTGTGCTTCACATTCTGAAGGAATGGCTGGTCATGAGAAAAAGTGCATTTTGATGAGTTCTACGTGATTTGATGGAAATGCAGAAATGGTTGCGATACCATATTGCTCGTAACCACTTGGAGCGCTACGAGCGCGAGGGAGAGACTTTCTTACTCCTATCATAACGTTGCATGAGACATGGGACAAATTGTAAGATCCACAACTGAAACGCCCTCGAACGGATGGTGTCATTAAGGATCACCACAAGGTCGAACGTTCGTCAGAACCACAGCAATGTGAATGTTATGGTTATTCTCGTGTACGAATGTGATGGTGTTATCCTAACGTATTACATTCCTCCACACCATTCCGTCAATGTGCAGCAATACTATTAATTGCTGGAACACGACCCGCGACCAGCTTTGAGAAAGAAGTGGTGACTTTTTCTGTAGAACCTATCCATCATTTTGCACGACAACGTTCGGCAGCATACAGCACATGCTGTGGCTGATTTGTTCGGCCTATGGGGCTGGGAATTGCTGTACCATGCACGGTTCATCCCAGAGTGAAGCCCTTGTGACTTTGACTTGATTCCTAAGATGGCATTCGCTTCAGAACTGTTCCAGAGATTCATCAGGCAGTGGGCCGCTCCATTCGAACTATCAACACAACAAGCGCTGCTAAAGGTATCCTTGTACTTTCTTATCGCTGGAAACGGAGAGTATACAATCAGTGGCGAAGCTTGAACTAAGTAAGGGGGTAGACAGAGATTTGTTTTCTTTTGATTTAAACAATTTATTCATATTATATATGGAATTTTGTTTTCGACGCATACAGATTTGTATTCAATCTTATACTCTGAAACTAAGACACTCTCTATCACAACCGATAACCCTACGTGCACTCGTTTTGTTTTTAGATCTGGACTAAATAGGCAGCAGGGAGTTGTCAAATATCAACATAATTTTAGAATAAAATATAGCAATATAATTCATTGTTATGAGATTAAAAAAGAGAAATAAATAGATTTTCGTACAAGTCACCTTAAACAATATTCTTGTAAATGAGTTCAATCAGCTTGTCCTTCATTACAGCAAATATATCTACTACTCTCATCTTGAAGTCGGACGTCTTACTAAAATGCCACAGAATTTTCTTCCCTATAGTTAGAGGTCCCAAGTTGGACAGTACCTGGTTGGTCACTGGATTCCTTAAAGAGGTTTCAATTCGTTTCAAGGCACTCATAGCGCGTTCGCTAGAAACTGATGTTAACGGAATAGACAGCATCAAGTTAAGCAGTTTCGTTGTTTCCGTGTAGACACTTTGGAGCTCATTATTAAGTGTGTAAGCCAATAGTTATAGGAGTTATAATACCGTAACTAATATTGGCCGGCAAGAAAATGCATGTATTGAAGGGTTTTGATGCTATCATTCATTTAATATGTGTAAGTTCGCTAATTCGTATTTGAATATTATTTTATTTTAGACGTGCCTTATAAGGTAAATTCAAATTAATTATATTTAAAGCATGCCTGAGATGGTAGCCAATAAGAGCACCTTTTATAAGTAAGATCCAAATACTAGCCAATGAGAGCAAGAAGAGACGTTGGTAAGTTTGTCTACTGGGCGGAGAAATCTCGCTATATGAAAGTCATAGTTCCACAGTCAGCACCTACATATAGCGTTAGTGTGTCTCTATCTGAAAGCCTTGAAAATCAAAGGGAATATACACAGAATGGACAGCGTCTACTTTCGCCTACGTACTTCACGTAACTGACACGAGCCTGAGCATTGCCAAAGTGAGACGAATATAAGTGAAACGGGGAGTAGAATAATATCATGTATGTGGAAATAATTAATGTCCTAAAAGGAACTGAATTAACTAGACAATATTTCGTTTACAGAATGTTAAGGATACACGCTGTCTACCCTATCTCCCATGACGCTTCGCCCCCTGTATAAAATGCTGCTGACTACTTTGAAGAGCAGGAAAACATGGTAACATGCATTTCTCTTGAATCATTAGTAATTAAACAGCTGCCACTTCTGAAGTTCCAACCTTCGTACGTGCACAAGTTTCCATTCAACTGAGGTTCATTTATGTACACTCATTCTTTTTGATCATAATTCCGGCCCAAATATAGCAGGACGACCTGTTTCATGGTAGATACAGCGACTATCTGCAAGGCAGCACTGCATGCCGTATATTTTGGTGACAATACGATGAAGTTAATAGGTTAAGACTAGTTAAGTGTAAGATAGGGATTCCAGAAAAATAAAACGTAATAATATTTTATTATTATTATGCAAAACTGTGTAGTTACAGAAAGTACATACCTTCCCTTAGAAACTGGAGTCATCAAGGTCCTTTCACACAATCCAATGTTCCGATTAAATCTACCGGAAAATAAATTTATCATCGGACCCGACGGTGACGTATGTCGACATTTGCACTCAGATCACTTTCTGGAGCTCTGTACTATATTATATCCTATCATCTTATAACTTAAGATCTTATCCTGTTGTTCCCGTGAATATATCCATGACAATAATTACAAAATATTGTTATGTTTCCGAGAGGGTAAACTTTCATGTCTACGTCAACACTAGAATCACACTGGCGTGATCTCATTTATTTATGAACCTATGCAGACTATAATATCTATCTACATACCGCCTGTTTAATTGCGGTCACACTAGGTGATCGTTGTCGAAACAGAATCACAAGCGAAGCGATGATATGATTTGATTTTTTAAACATCAATGATAGAAGTTTTCCTTAATAAAACTAGGTTTGATTACTTTATTAATACTTAGAGTAAGGTTGACTAGGTCGTACCACTTGACATATTCTTATTTTTATTGACGTAGATTACTTTTTATTGCATTGAAATTCATTTTTCAGAAATCTAGACAGGTTTATTGATATTCTTCGGTTAAAAATAATTGCAGTATGGAACAATATACATTTGAAAGAAATATTTTTAGTGTTGACAAAATTTCTTAGCACACGAAGTAGCAGTCCCCATACTTCGAAAAACGTAAAATTAAGCATTTTTCTCAATTGCAGCGAAAGTTGAATGTCTAAAGGGCCCGGAAAGGTTTCAATTGTGAGTCTTGGACAGCTCCATCAAATTAAAAACAAATTTCGAAAATCGTTTCAGGCCTAAATACAGTTCCTAAAATCAATCTAAAATCGCTTGTTTCTTTACTCATATTCTTTTTTATTCAAATACTACCAAAATTAACTTATTTACATAATTATTTCTGTTATGTGTTCCTTGGCTTAATATTCTCAGACATATTTTTGATTTTTGAAACATGTCCACACCGAGTGTAGTTATAAGGGCTTAAGTGAAACCCTGCATTGACTCATAGAAAAAGGCAAATTGCTAATATAATCGACCGGATGACGATGATTAAAAAAAGTATTGCAATTTTTAGGAATAAATAGAGTATATTCTCATAATTTATTACATTTACTTAAAATTCATTACTCATGTCCCTAGGATGTATTCAATTTTGAGTTGCTTGTGGATTTTTCTAACATCTGTAATCGGTACGATATAGTAAACCACTAACCTAAATCGTACCACCAGTGTCCTAAATAGTACAACTATAATAATCAAGTAGATTTGATTGAATCAATGTGTTCTTGTTCGCTCTACACAAATGAATCGCTTTAGGCCAGAATTTGCTCCAATGTTTTATGCACCCAGATACGAAATTGCAAATATCTGACCATATATTCCACAGAGTACTTTTATGGAACAAATCCCCCTACTTCCGTATCATCATCATCATTTCCTGAAACGGAAGGCGCATCGGTATCTGCCTCTTGGATAATCGATACAGTAAGCAAGCAGTTGGAAACGTCACGAGTTCTTATCATCTTGTATTCCGATGGATACACCTACCAAAATCGGAACGTAGTGATATCAAACGCTTTGTTGAAGTTAGCTAAGAAAACTGGGGTAGCGATTTTCCAGAAATTCCTAGATAAGGATCACACCCAAATGGAATGTGACTCAATCCATAGTGATATTAAATGTAAGTTAAAGAACATTGAAATCATACTTCCTAGCCAATATGCATCAGTGTCGAAAGAAACACGAGGAAAACCCCAACCATACAATGCACTTTATCTCGACTACTCATTCTTCACGTATTATACCGTAAAAGATTCATGGATTGACGACCCTATCCGTCAGAGACAAAAAGCTAATGACGCAAATTTTACGGACCTTAAAGTTATTAAATACTATCCGACAGGAGTCAATTTCTACAAATTGGATTTTGAGGATGATTCTGTGGAGATACCCAGAAGACCTAGACCAGTAAGTGAACAGCAGCTTCCAAAACTTTACGAAGGGCACTTAAAGATCAATATTACAAAGTGCGATCATCTTCAGTAACTCAAACGTGTAATTCCTAACGACTGCCACTCCTATTACGACAACATTCCACAAAGAATGAATACCCTAATTGCAATTCCTCATCATACTTGATGTGGCCAAATTGGGGTACCATAAAATTCAAGGATGTCGGACTTTTGTATTTGAAGATTATTTTTTAAATTTAGTGGTGAAAATTGGAATAAAAATCATTTAAACAAATAGGTTTTATTAATTTTATTATGGAATACAATACCACGTAATTCACTGTTTTCTGAAATTTTAACTGATCCAATACAACGTAACTTACGCTACAGATTAAACAAAATAAAAATTAATTTGGTAGTACTATCTGAATGTCCACTGAAGCGTTTGAATCACAATATCAAAAATAACTCTATTATTTCTTTTTTGCGTAAATTATACTATCTTTTGACTCTCCTGTAAACTTTGGGTTTTGGTAGTTACGAGGTATCAATTCTTAAGAGACGATATGGAAATTCACTGGGCTACCAGTCTTGCTCGTTTAGAAATGTTCGGCAATGGCTTAGAAATTGGTGAATTTGCTTCCATTGGAACTCAGGTCACTGATATTGCTTCAGGTTCAAGCAACGATAAATTTTTACGCCGTGCTTTAAAAGCGTACGACCAATATTTACTATTTACTATTTACTATTTACTATTTATTTACTATTTACTATTTACTATTTACATTTACTATTTCGGTTATGTGGTATTTCATTCATTTCGGCTATGTGTGGTATTTCATTCCGTTCGGCTATTTGAAATTCGAACTTACAAAAATGAGTAATTGTGAAACCAAAAGGAACCCTTGTAATTTAAAAACGTGATTAACATGTTGTTCTCCTATTTCAGGAGAAAGGGTAGTTGTATGACCTGATATTTTAACAGCTTCCTTAGCTCTAACATTCTTACCATCTAATGCCCGGGGGTGTCAACCTCGGTTACGACTTAACCGTGGCAAAACCGATAGGTTAACATGGTTAAGTTGCACTAAGCCCGATTTTGAAATTTGTGACGGTTTACCGAGGTTAACAATTAATCGGTCGTGAGCGAGCAGTTAACCGAGGCTTTAAGGCCAACGTACGCTACGCAACCTCACGAGTAATTTGTATATTACGAGCATCAAAAGTGTCGTGAACCTATTTAAAAAACCGGTCGTGAGTGAGCGATATAAACTCACATTGCATGTATCCAACGCGTCGTGATTTTATCGTTAAAATGGATTTGGTACCACGTATCGTATATCTATTGTATCTTAAGCATGGTAAACAGAGAGAAGGAGACTGCGCCGTCCTTGTTTACAATTAACAGGTGATTAACTCATAGAAACAATCCTCTCGTTCGCCCTTCCTGTTTCCACATCGGCTGATATTGATAACCTAAACTATCCATACCTAACTTAAATATCTTAGAAATAAAGAGCTGCAATACAAGATATGATAAAAATGACTACATGGATTCTGACAAGGAGAAGAATGATTATAAAAACTCTTTTTATACAGGTATAAAATCATTTAAATAATTTTCATCCTAGAAATAAAAATACAGCTGACGGTTCCAGACAAAGCGCAAACAGTTGTGTAACTGGTTAAATTAGAGACACATGACTAACGAAAATACCACTGCCTTCAGAATAAATTGTGGCAAGTGACTGTCGAACTCACCACTGCCTTGTAAATACTAATTTGATGTACTTCCGAGAAGATTATGGGGGGGGGGGGAGGTGGATTCATGATTAACATTAATACATGCATGTGAAATGAGGAACACCTTGTAGTGCAAATATACTTATATAATGACAATATTCACAAACATAACAATAATAGAGAGCTTGTTCCTCAAATACATTTCTGAGCAACACTTATGTACAGAATTTTCTTTAATATTCACAAATAAACAGAAAAATAGAAATTAATTCTTAAATAAATATTTTGAAGAAATGTTTTATGTACGAAGCTATAAAAAATAATCACAAGTACAATAATTAGAACTTGCTTCATAAATACAATGTCTTAATAAGTGTCTTATTACTGTATATTATGAATTTGATGATACGACATGTGAAAAGCTCTACTACCAGATGTACCGATAGAATAGTCCTGCTTAATCTCGTCATCAATCATATTCTGGATGACCTGAGCGAAACGTCGATATCTACCCAATATTACTTCCAGTTGAGTTCAGATCATGAAGCTCTACCAGTATGAAATTTTGCTGATGATGTAGTTATTGTTGGAAAATATTCTGTGTTAGCTATATTACTTGATCATGCGGCCGGATATTAATTACAAGAAATTGGACATAACGTCTATATTGGAAAATATAAAAGAATATACATCAAACATGATCTCCTATCAGAAGAAGTACTATTCACGGCAGATGAAAACAGGTACCATGTATAATAAAAGGAGAATCTAATAAGTATTTGGGTGTAAATTTCTCAAATGAAATTACTTTGCAGTCCGTCGAGGTCTTAAATAAGCTCAAAACATCTCTAGAGCTCCTCATTTCTTCACCGCTTTTGCATTCCGATCAAAAATTTGTAATCATAAACACTTCAATCTGTCCCAGTTTGGTATATAAATTTCAGACAGTATCGCCACAATAGATTCCAGACAAATTTATAAATGATACCGATATTACGGTAATGGAAGCATTGAAGGAAATTTTGCAACTTCCCATGAATGTCCCGAATGATATGATATACGATGAAATGATATTTAAATGTCTGGGTTTATTTTGTGCAACATGGGAAATATATCTGCAACATATTAATGCATGCAAAATTTTGAAATCTTACAACAAAGATTTTTTACACTCAACGTGAATTTATATCAAGGAATCAGCACGAGCCTCGTCGCCCTGAATGGTGCAGAAACAGAATCTATTCGAGACAAAAGGCATGGTTTTGTAGATACAAAGAAAGTTCGACTCGAATTGAGAAGAAAAGCTTTTGACAGCTGGAGCAAGAAAGAGCATTAAGGCAAAGGTGTAGTTCTATTTAAACAGTATACTCTAGCGAAATCTTAGATTCGTGATTATAAAGGGTTGTCTTGCAGTGAATTAGGTGATGCAATAAAAATGAATGTTGCCTCTGCTGTGCGTACTGTACTTGGCAGATCCCAGGGCAACAGCCTCTGTTGGCGTTGCTACAGAGATTTCGAAAACTCTTTCACATGTCCTGGGAGCCTCTCCACATGGTGAATTACTACATACCTCACGCCATAATGTAGCCATATCAATGACACCTAACGCTTTGGAAGGACGAGGTTATAATGTCTATGAAGAAGCAACCGACGGATTGACATTATTGCTTTTAATCCATCCTGTTCTGAAGGTTTCGTCATTGATCGAACAATTAGATTTGACACCAATGAAAAAAACGCAGAAGAGTTCGATGCTGAAACACGAAGAATTTATGAAGAAACGGTGTACTTCTATAAGCAAAAGTATAAGTTCTCATCCATCTCTGTAACCGGCTTGATGTTAGGTGCTTGAGGAATCATACCTATATTTTTGTCAACTTCTGCTATACCTTTGGGCTGAATATAGATTTCATATATAACATCGCGAATATCACACTCAAGAAGTCCATCATGTTCTTCAAGAACCATGCTTCGGACCTCAAATAAATGTTTGACGATCCTCACTCTTTTGTCTACACTTAACCTCATACGATCCCATTATCTACTGTATCTATATCCATTATTGTTGTAAAGGTACTCTTTGTCCTTGGGCAAGATGCATCTGTTGCAGGAAGATTGTATAATAAAATAAATACCATAACTTCTTTTTAAAAATTCCTTCTATAGATCCACTCTCGAAACTGTTTTCTCTAAAAGACAACCACTCACTCCCCCTACACTCAGTTGACAGATAAGCACTTACTCTAGAGGAAGTTGAGAAACATGAACTTTGGCAGCCTGCTAACATCAACCCCATTGTAGCTAATCCATCACACGACCTAAAATGGATTTCATGGAATATTTGTTTTATGTTGGTATATAATTAAGGATTATTTCAAAACATTGCTTACCTTGAAAAAAGTTACACTAGATTTTATTTCTGGATCATTGTTCGTCGTTGGGTGTAAAAGCGTGTCATGCCTACGGCGTGTTCAAGTGTACTAGCAAATGCGACTGTTACGGAGCACCAATGTTCGTCCATCATAATCTCGAGAATGGTTCGATTGCGTTCACTCTACTGTATTATTTTGCTTCTCCCATTACGTACAATAGATCGTTTCGCCTTTTGTCGTCTGTTTCAAGAAACCCTGTATATCTTTCAATCAGTCACCACTGATCTGCCTTCAGGGTTGACACCCGGGTGGCAGATTACCTATCAGTAATCTTTCTTAAATTATTAAAAGTAAGTTAGAAATTTCTCCGATTCCTAATTCCCCTTCCTATTAAGGAATATTTGTCACAATGTTTTCTCTTGATTAACAACTTATTTTTTATATTATGACCCTTCCTACTATTCAAAAGTCCATTAAAATCTACTAATGTAAATCGATGCCATTTCTAGCAGCTCAAAAGAGCAGCTCTTCTGCTTACTTCCAAGTTTTCCCAGTCTAATGTTAGCTGCATTTTCGTAATGCTATTCTTTTGTCGGAAATGAGTTAGAACAAAACGTGCTGCTTTCCTTTGGATCTTTCCAAATTCTCGAAGTAATTAATCCTGGTGAGGATTCTACGCGCTGGAGCCCTATTCTGAGTAGTATTACCACTGGCACAGACGTTCTCCTCTTTACAAACAGGCAAAAAACGTAGAATAGTTTCATAACCATATGAAGACATCTGTAACCTTTATTTACAACGATCCTCACGACGTAGGCCTACTTTCACCCAATCAACACCTTAATTAAACCTTAAATCACTTTTCCTCTTAGAGGAACTTGCAACATGATTTCTCACTCCGTTTTCCATCAGCTATCGAGCTCGGTTTTGCTGTTTCCAAGGCATGAAGTTCGCCTTCTCCCGACACCTTTTCAGCCCTGAATTTTGCCTTGAACAATACGTTGTAAGATCAGGTAATGGTCATTTCTGAGGATGTGAATAAGGAAAACTGTCTTACAGTGCTTTATTGTTCGAATAAATTCCCGACTTGCCCTCGTGAGTACTTCTTGATGCGTTAGTCGAGCAACCTACGAAATCCTGAGCATCGTCCGGTGGATCCACTTTTCAAAGCCTACCAATCGTTTCACTGGTATGTTCTTGACGGTCCATGTTTCCACACCACACAGCAAGACCGACTCTTTGTAGCACTTCACCATCCTTTGTCTAAGTTTTAAATTTAGGTAGTGATTACGAAAGAATGATTTAATATTTTTTAACATTCTACTTATTATTGTCATCCCGACCACTGAAAAATATTTCCATATCAGCGAAGATCCCTGTTGGTGAATTTCGTAACAAAACACTAATGTAATTAATATTTTTTGTCATAGCTCCTGCGGTGGGAAAATAAGATCTTTTTCTATAACGTTACTTATGTACAGTTTTTACATATTTGACATTTACACTTTGTGGCGTTTAATATTGCTACGCCACTGTATAATAATAATAATGATGATGATAATAATAATAACCAGGGCAGAGGCACAACTGAATATGTAATTGGGATAATACCAAGGAGGGTCTAGGAAAGGGCCTTCGTGTTTTGAAAAAAAATTCATGAATACCGAGCTCGATAGCTGCAGTCGCTTAAGTGCGGCCAGTATCCAGTATTCGGGAGATAGTAGGTTCGAACCCCACTGTTGGCAGCCCTGAAAATGGTTTTCCGTGGTTTCCCATTTTTACACCAGGCAAATGCTGGGGCTGTACCTTAATTCAGGCCACGGCCGCTTCCTTCCCACTCCTAGTGTTACTGCATATATCGCATTAACAATATATTTAATTAATTTTATAACATATTTGTGTTTAACTTACATTATTGTAGTATTTATTTATATTTCTTGAAATTATGAATAGAGGGCAGCACTTGGCTTCCGGGACTGTTTTCTGGCGCCAGTGACTGGCGAGAAAAGGAAGTAGCGCGTCAGACATGCCGCTAGTAACATGTAGAGACAGCAGTCTCACAAAATACTAGCACAACAGTGCTAACCTTTCAGGTGCAGCCAAACCATTGGCACAATAACAATTAGGAACACAAGTGTAAAGAATATTTCGAGTGTTAATTTGTGTCAGTACGTACCGCATGTGTAAATAAAATTTTATTGTATATGTACAAGAAGTACGTTCAGTACTAGTGCCTTTTGTAGTTCACGTACATCTGAATATATGTGAGTTGTGTACCTTTTATGTTTTATATACTGTATTGCCTTAATAACATTTAGCCCGCCTGGTGGCCATGATCGTTAAGGCGCTGAAGTCTAAAAACGGTCTAACACCGAGGTTAGCCGGTTCGAGTCCCGTTGGTCGAAAAAATTTTCACCATCAGAATGTTGGCCGGCAGGGTAGGGGAGGTGGTGGTATACAATTTCTAATCACTAGATTGCGTGCCAAAAGCCTGGATTAAATTCCAAACCTCTCCGCAGTGCTCATATGGAGTGAGGGCATATGACGCTGTTGATGGTGATTCGTCCGTCGGATGGGGACGTTAAGCCTTGAGCAGACCCCTTGGTGCTATTCGACAGGAGTAGGCTATGTGCCGGCACCGGGTTTCACCCTCTCCCTACTATCATATATCACGTCATTCATTTCATCTCTCATTAACTCCTCTGATGAGGTTGACGTCAGGAAGGGCATCCGGTCATAAAAAACCGCCACGACAAATTCATCTCACCTCATACCCGACCCCGTAGGGAAACGGGACAAGGGTTGGACAAACATTGCCTTAATAACATTTAAGTGGTCCTCCGAAAGTGTAATTCATTGTTTTTATGTGTGGTTATCATACGCGACCTCCAGAGGTAAAGTTTTGATCGAAAAATAAACAACATTTTCATCTCGGTCAAACATTTTGGTCCTCCGGGCCGGATACTTCGAGCTTTCATTTTATGTGACAACAAACATAGTGCATTTACAGTGACTGGATTATGCCGATAATATATTGTGATGTATCGTGGTGCAATTTATGACGCAATTCGCCACATGGCTGATTTACGCGCGAACTCACGCCGCTAAATCAGAGCTACCAACCGCGCCGGTCAAATCTTCCGCGCTGTGGAATACAACCTGTGGACTGTTGGCAGTAGCAACCCTGAGCCATATCAAGATGGCTCCTTGATGACAACAACTACTTCCCACACCTTACAAGGTCAGATCCAATTCATATCTTTATTCCTATCCTTTCATTATGGCAGAGGAGAGTATTAAAATTCTAATACGCAAACGAGGTGTAATAAAGGGCAGCGTAACACGTATTAAAAACTTCGTAGATGGGTTTAACAGTGAGCAGGGAATTGTGGCTATTATCTCTCGTAGGGAAAGTTTAGAGGAATTGAAACAAAGGTATGAGGACATTCAATCCCAGCTAGAAATCAGTGAGGAGGGAGAAACATACGAAGCAGATAGAGAAATATTTGAAGACACATATCATCAGATAAAGGTCGACATAGACAGAATAATCACCCAGCATGAAATAACAGGTCTTTCCAGACACTCCAGTCAAGGGAATATCTCAGTAAGCAATAATTACAATGGGGCGCACATCAAATTACCTACTATTACACTGAAACCATTTGGAGGCGAGTACGAAGACTGGAGAGGATTTCACGATTCCTTTGTATCTATGATCCATAACAATCAAGATTTGCATGATATACAGAAATTTCACTACCTAATTAGCAGTCTAAGAAACGAACCTCTTTCAATTGCACAAAGTCTCCCTCTATCTGCTGAAAACTACAGCATAGTTTGGCAAAGGTTAATAGACAGGTTTCAAAACAACAAATTAATTTCGTCAATCCACATTAAACGGATATTAGAGCAAGACTCAATCCAGAAAGAGAATGCCAATTCTCTCAGAGAGGCTATAAACACAAGTCAGGCCAATGTAAAAGCATTACAAGCCCTTGACTTAGATGTTTCAATTGAAGATTTATTATTGTCACAATTGTTAATCAACAAACTAGACCCAGCGACTAGGAAGGCATGGGAAATACACACTTCAGGTTCTGAGTTAGAATCTCTGGAGGTGTTGTGGACATTTTTAGAAAAGAGATGTTTAGCACTTGAGGCAATCAAGCCAGGTACTCAAGTTCAACAGATTAAACAGTCGATTAGATCTACACCCAAACATCAAGTAAGCAATGTGCATGCTAGTGTTAATTACCAATGTGTACTCTGCAAGGGCTCACATTACCTATTTAAGTGCGAGTCCTTCAAAAGGCTCAATGTCCATGAGAGACATAATGTTGTGAGAGATTACAAATTATGCTTTAACTGCTTGGGCAGTAATCATAATGTCAATCAGTGCCAATCAGGCTCGTGCAAGATGTGCGGAAAGTATCACAATTCACTATTGCATGATGACACCAGGCGTGACCGCAGCAGGCCAATGCTTAGCTCACGGGAAACAGAGAGAGAACACAGCTCACGCCAAGCAGTAGCTAATCACACAACCCGTTCAACAGATGTTACTCACTGCGCTGTCAAGGAATCCGATCTGTCTACAGTCTTGATATCAACAGCAATAGTCAAGGTTAAAGACATTCACGGTAATATGCATGAGGCTAGATGTCTTTTGGATTCAGGTTCTCAGACAAATTTCGTGAGCGAAGAACTAGCTCAATTATTACGTCTAAGAAAACAAAAACATGTTACACCAGTAACTGGAATTAACGGTGCAGGAGTTCAAACCTCACACTGCATTACAGTTCATTTGCAATCTGCGGTCAGCCCTTTCAATGTAGATGCCACATGCTTAGTGCTACCAATGATTACAAACAATTTGCCAAGTAGAAAAATCGACATTTCAAGATGGAATCTACCCACCAATATAAAATATGCCGACAGAAATTTCCACATTCCAAGCAAGATCGATTTGCTACTCTGTGCAGACATATTCTTTAAGGTTATATTGGAGGGCAAGAAAACTCGTGATGGGTATCCAACATTGCAGAATACGAAACTGGGTTGGGTAGTAGCTGGCCAGGCACCCATACAACACCAAGGGGACCATGCAACATCACTATTCATCCAGGTAGACCAATTAGACACACACCTTAAAAGATTCTGGGAAATAGAAGAACTGAATATGCCTCCAATCACCAAAGAAGAAAGAGATTGCGAAGAACACTTCACTAAGAACACAACGCGAGATGCTACAGGAAGGTTCCGAGTTCGACTGCCACTTAAACAGACTTCATCGCAGTTAGGGAATTCATACCCTCAGGCAGTAGTGAGATTCTACAGTATGGAGAAGAAACTTAATCGTGATCCCAAATTAAGAGAAGAATATTCAGCATTCATGAATAAATATCTGAAACTTGGCCACATGAAACCGGTACCCACGTGCACTGAAGATGGAGGATACTTCATGCCACATCATGCCGTATTCAAACCAACAAGTACCAGCACTAAAACTCGTGTTGTCTTTGATGCGTCTGCTAAGACTGACAGTGGCGTATCTTTGAATGACAAGTTACTCGTAGGTCCTACCATACAAGACGACCTGCATTCTATTGTACTACGTTTCAGATCACACAAGATTGCTCTTGTCGCAGATATTACAAAAATGTATCGACAAATACAAGTTGACAATAAGGACATGAAACTACAACGAATACTATGGAGAAACACTAGCACCGAACCTCTCCAGTGTTATGAACTCACGACAGTTACTTACGGTACGGCAAGTGCTCCCTTTCTCGCTGTGAGGTGTTTGAAACAGTTAGCCGATGACGAGTCAAAGGAATTTCCACAAGCAGCAGCTGTCCTTACAAAGGATTTTTATGTTGATGACCTCCTAACCGGAGCCAGTACTGAATCAGAAGCCATTCGTTTACAGCAAGAATTAGAGACATTACTGTTAAGAGGGAGATTTGAACTTAAGAAATGGTGTTCTAACAGCAGTAAGGTCATGTCAAAAATACCAAAAGAAAATGGAGAAACGAAATCACCACTTCAACTCGACAATGCAGACACAGTAAGAACATTGGGAATACTCTGGCACCCTTCTACGGACCAGTTTCAATTCGACATAACTGTTAAAAGGGTTTCCCATGCAACCAAGAGAAGTGTACTCTCAACTATTGCTGCAATTTTTGACCCTCTGGGCTTATTGGGTCCAGTTATTCTCTCATGCAAGGTCTTCATGCAACAACTCTGGACCTTTCAATTAAAATGGGATCAAGACCTGCCGAGTCAGCTTCTTAACACTTGGAATGCTATTTACTCGCAATTACCAGAACTTAACGATATCAAAATTGACAGGTACATTTTAAGTAAGACTAAAGTTGTAAATTGTGAATTACATGGTTTCTGCGACGCCTCTGAACGTGCTTACGGGGCTTGCGTGTACATTCGTACCACAGATGAAGAAGGGCTTATTTCATGCAATTTGATGTGTTCTAAATCAAGAGTCGCCCCACTTAAACAATTGTCAATTCCACGCTTAGAATTGTGCGGCGCTCTCCTGTTAGCAAGATTACTTAAGCGAACGTTCACGAGTCTCAACCTGGATATAAGTTCTATTCATGCGTGGACAGACTCTACAATTGTCTTACAATGGATTGCGTCACCGTCGACGAGGTGGAAAACATTCGTCGCCAACCGGGTCTCTGAAATCCAGGACACGGCAGAAAACTGCACATGGCATCATGTATCTACACAAGAGAATCCAACTGACATATTGTCACGAGGAAGCGAGCCTCACGCATTAAAATCACATGACCTCTGGTGGCATGGACCGTCCTGGTTGTGCCAGCCTGAAGAATTATGGCCAATCAGTACTGCAGAATGTACCTCAGAAGCACTTGAAGCCAAACCCACTACATGTGCAATCAACAGCTGGGATAATGAAGACATCACTACACGGTTTTCCTCGTTATCAAGAATGAAACGTGTCTTTGCGTACTGCAAAAGATTCATCTACAATTTACAGCACTCACATGCGAAGATTACAGGAAATCTAAGCACGGAAGAATGCAACAATGCACTACTTTGCTGTGTACGATATATTCAACACCAGGAATTTCAGAAGGAAATTCAATATCTTCAACTGAAAAAAGAAGTTGACAAGAGAAGTCAGTTAAAATCTCTCGCTCCATTTCTTGATAAAGATGAGTGTCTCAGAGTGGGCGGGCGATTACGTAATGCAGACGCAGCATATGACCAGAAACATCAGATTATACTACCAGCGCATCACCATGTCACGAAATTAATTATTCGTGACGAACACTTAAGATTACTACATGCTAGCACACAGCTACTAGTTGCATCACTTAGAATGAAGTATTGGATTCCTCACGCCAGGACAACTGTCAAAGGTGTCATTCGCAAATGTGTGACATGTTACAGGTTCAAGGCCGAGAGCTCATCGCAATTGATGGGCCAGCTGCCTGCTGAAAGAGTTAAACCCACTCGTCCTTTCCTATATAGCGGTGTAGACTTTGCGGGACCCTTCTTCATTAAACAAGGTTCTCCACGTAGTAACACGAGAGTAAAATGCTACGTTGCACTTTTTGTCTGCTTAGCCACCAAGGCCATTCACTTGGAACTTGTAAGCAATTTAACCACCGAAGCCTTCATTGCTGCCTTAAGGAGAATGATAGCCCGGAGAGGAAAGGTACTTCAACTTCACAGTGACAATGGTTCATCATTCATCGGAGCCAAAAATCAACTTCGAGAACTTTACAAATTATTCCAATCAGAGCAACACCAACGTGAAATTGATAATGTTGGAATCCAAGAAGGATTTACCTGGAAATTCATTCCTCCACGAGCACCAAATTTCGGAGGTCTTTGGGAAGCTGGGGTGAAATCTATGAAATTTCACCTTACTAGAATCACCAAGCACGCTCACTTGACATTCGAAGAATTGACTACTCTTCTCTGTCAGATTGAATCCATTTTAAATTCACGTCCAATCACTCTCCTGAACAATGACCCAAATGACACCTCTTATCTTTTACCCGGACATTTCCTGATAGGAGAACCCATGATGGCCATACCTGAACCAGACCTAACCTTATCTAATGCTTCAAGGCTTTCCAGGTGGAATCATCTTCAAAAAATGAAGGGACATTTTTGGAACAGGTGGTCATCCGACTATCTGGGCAGCTTGCAGCAACGCATGAGATGGAGGTCAGCACAGCCCAGTGTATCTACAGGAACTGTTGTCCTAATTAAGGAGGACAACACTCCACCATTGGACTGGAGACTAGGCATCATTGAGCAAACATTTCCAGGCAAGGACGGGTTGGTGAGAGTCGTTGATGTCCGTACACCCACAGGAGTTTATAGGAGACCTGTGTGCAAATTATGCCCACTCCCAATTGACTAGTGACCTCAGTGTAGTGCGTCGTCCATATTTTCTTGTGTATTTGTGCATATGTATTTATCTTTGACTTGACAGTTTTTTCTTTTTTGAGACAGAACTCAATGCATTACTTGTTTTATTTTCAGGGTATTTAATTTCATTGTTATTGCATTTAATTTGTAAAATGTGAGCACATTTTAAGTGGGCCGGTATGTTACTGCATATATCGCATTAACAATATATTTAATTAATTTTATAACATATTTGTGTTTAACTTACATTATTGTAGTATTTATTTATATTTCTTGAAATTATGAATAGAGGGCAGCACTTGGCTTCCGGGACTGTTTTCTGGCGCCAGTGACTGGCGAGAAAAGGAAGTAGCGCGTCAGACATGCCGCTAGTAACATGTAGAGACAGCAGTCTCACAAAATACTAGCACAACAGTGCTAACCTTTCAGGTGCAGCCAAACCATTGGCACAATAACAATTAGGAACACAAGTGTAAAGAATATTTCGAGTGTTAATTTGTGTCAGTACGTACCGCATGTGTAAATAAAATTTTATTGTATATGTACAAGAAGTACGTTCAGTACTAGTGCCTTTTGTAGTTCACGTACATCTGAATATATGTGAGTTGTGTACCTTTTATGTTTTATATACTGTATTGCCTTAATAACATTTAAGTGGTCCTCCGAAAGTGTAATTCATTGTTTTTATGTGTGGTTATCATACGCGACCTCCAGAGGTAAAGTTTTGATCGAAAAATAAACAACATTTTCATCTCGGTCAAACACCTAGCCCTTTCCTGTCCCATCGTCGCCATAGGACCTATCTGTGTCGTGCGACGTAAAACAACTAGCAAAAAAAAAAAAATCATGAACCTAAACACCATTACTTCTTACCTGAAACTGAGAAGTAAGTAATTCGTGGTGACCTTCATTGACTTCCGGAAGGTTTATGACTCAGTTGATCGAGGTATCTTAACCCAGATCCTCAAGGAATTGGGCTTGGATGACAAGACGAGAGCAATCATTGTACAGACCCTTTTAAACACGACCTCCAAAGTGAATTGTACGGGAGAAATTTCAGACAGCTTTCAAATTAAAACAGGAGTTCAACTGTCTTCTGGACAAAGTTATTCGAGAATGGCGCAAAATTATGAGTAATGAAGGTGTTGAGAGCAGGATTAGATTGTAAGAGCATGAACCTAACAATTGATTGCTTAGCATTCGCGGATGATGTGGCGATTTTTTCTGATTTAATGGACACAGCCAAACACCAAATAAACCAACTTCAGATGCAAGCGGCTAAGGCAGACCTCTAGATTTCATTTGAGAAAACACAGTTCATAACAAACATCAAGACAGCTCCCAGAAGTCTACAGGTCAATTAGGGCAAAATAAAACGGGCAGATAAATTCAAATACCTAGGTGAGCGGATAGAACCTAATATTTTCTAGAAAGAGGCATTCAAATTATTAATCAAGATGTAAATGGCATATCACCGCAATATTTATAATAATAAGAAGAATAAGAATAAAGTAAGAAGTATCTCAGTATTTATAAGAAAGGGTCAATATATTTCGGATCCAAGCTGAGACATTACTGTACAGTAATTGGACCCGATATTCTATATGCAGCAGAATGCCTCTCACTGAATAAGAAAGGTGTAGCAGAACAACTAGAAGCTAAAGAAGGGAAGATGCTAAGGAAAAACTTGAGTACAGTAAAGGAAAACGGAGATATAGGTGAAGGCACAATCATGAACTATATCTGCATATAGAGAAAATAACAGACACTCTGTCCGGCTCCATGGCTAAATGGTTAGCGTGCTGGCCTTTGGTCACAGGGGTTCCGCGTTCGATTCCCGCCAGTGTCGGGAATTTTAACCATCATTGGTTAATTCCACTGGCACGGGGGCAGGATGTATGTGTTGTTTTCATCATCATTTCATCCTCATCACGACGCGCAGATCGCCTACAGGCATCAAATCAAAAGACCTGCGCCTGGCGAGCCGAACCCGTCCTGGGCTTATCCCGACACTAAAAGCCATACGACATTTCATTTCAACAGGCACTATAAAGAAAAGAAGAATTTATTTCTATGGCCACTTAACACGAATTAGACCAGAAAGATTGCCCACTCGAAACGTTGCCTGAATAAGAAAACTAAAGTGGTCTGGTTCTCCGAGTGGAAAAGGTTATAAACGACTTGGGGATGACAGCTTGCAACGTGACCCTTTAAAGAAGAAATTTGAATGAATGAACGAATGAATGAATGAATTCATTAATACACCTATCTGCTATTCACGGATGACAACCAACTGAGGAGAGCGAATTCGTTTATTGTTATCTAAAACATTACATGGAGTTAGATTTGAACATACTACAAACAAACAAAAATTAAAAGATATTACAATTCCTAAACTGTTAAATAATGTTAGTATATGTCGTATAGCCCATACATATTATGCAGTCTTATTATGCTACATATGAGTGGACAAGAACAATGAACAATTCCCCCCCCCCCCAGCCACGGATGACCTTAACCGGTGGAGAGAACATCCGTCCATTGCGATCATCGCAATCATATGCAACAGTATTGATAGTTTTCGAACATAGCACAGCAGCACCTCGGTCACGGATAACCATCAACCGGGGGGGGGGGAGCGGAAGGGGGCCATCCACCCACCGCAAACATTGCCCTCACATGTAACCAGAATGATTAATTATAGGAAGTATCAAAAATATTTTACTACACATCACCGATGAAGAAAACGAACGGACATCCCCCTCCCCCAGTCATCGATAACCTCCAACATGGGGAGAGATCTTCTGATCAACGCAATCATCCCTATCTCATGCCAATGGTTTTGTTCGTTTTCGAAATGTAACACACTTATCCCAACTAATAAACTACCATGATACATAATACGATTATAATTTACTGCTACAGATATATTAAAGAAGAAACTTGAAGGTCTACAGAGTTTTCGAACAAAACCTAAAATGAAAACAGGCAAGACGTAGACCGAAGAACGGAAGGAAACTCATCGAAGATGGATGCGGAAGTACAGGGCGAGTGTTAAGGCTTAAGACAGGAAACGGTTGAAATAGCAATTTCCATAGCTGGCCGAAACGAAGTAATAAAAATAATAATAATCAAGTAATAAGTATTCTATTTCATACGTTGACTAACCCTGAAATTAAATGACGAGTTTAAAGAATTAGGTTTAATCACTGTCTCATAATGTCACGTCAAACAAACAAACAAACAAACAAACAAACAAACAAACAAACAAACAAACAAACAAACAAACAAACAAACAGAAAAATTGAATTGAAACCATTTTCAACTTTCGTATACCTAATCCAAGATAAATACGGAGTAGGAGGCAACTACATGAAGTGAACTGACAAAATTATAATTGTATTTAAGTAGAATACACATATTCCTTAAATTATTTTTTCATTTCAACATTACCTTGTCACGATGAAACTGAGTAATGATAAGACGTCTGGAATTTCAGTATTTATACACATGTATATGGCTCATTAAACAAGCAAATGCCATGATTTCAAGCACTGTTTTACGTGAGTATTGGCTAAATAATGCGCCGTTATTCAACCGCAGAACGTCTTAACGATAATACCCTAATACACATATTTATTAACTACTATTTTGTCGTCCTAAAGAGGTCTGTATTTGTACATTTCTTTGATGGCAATAGCGCTTTTTGAAGTAGTGGCAGGTTCTCTTTAACGCCACCACCCTAAACATACAGTCACATTCTCCTCTTAATGATGATTACGGTTGGCTATAATTTCGTCCACAATTACAGATCTCTCCCATGTTATGTTTACATATTGGCATAGTAGGTTAAACACTACGTTTTAGCGTTGTATAATAGGCAACGTTACCTTCCAGTCACAATTAGTATTGTCAATAAAAACGCCGCGAAATTCAGGGAATTACGGCCGAATTCGAATGTTGAACCTGAGCAACCACACAGTGCGCAAGAACGTGTTCTCCATGAGAACAAATTAGAGTGTGTCTATTTCTTTTCATACGTCACCTGAAACTTACTATGTTACTGGCAGTTTTCAAACAGTAATGAGGCTGAAGTTTACATATGACAATATAACCACCTCTTTCTATTAACATATTCCTAAAAAGTAATCATGAAAAGTTTCCTCAAGGTTCCGTGCTGGGACCGATATTATTTTCGATATTTTAGAAAACATTTATATAATAATAATAATAATAATAATAATAATAATAATAATAATAATAATAATAATAATAATAATAATAATAATAATGGCGTATGGCCTCCGAAGAGACCTGGTGCAGTTTTTTTCTAGTAGACAGCCTATTAGGCGACCTGCATGCCTGTGAAGATGAGGGCCCTACCTAGGATGATTTCTAATGTTGAATACGCCACACACACCCAGCCCTCGAGCCATTTGAAGTAACCAATTAAGGTTAAAATCCCCGACTAGCCCGGGAATCGAACTCGGGACCCTCTGAACCGAAGGCCAATACGCTGACCATTCAGCCAACGAGTCTGATAGATTTATCTCATTAACCACTAGAGAAGTGGCAACAACAGGGTGTAACTCATATTGATCAAACACAATGTTTCCATGTTCCAGAACTATCTACAGATGCACTAAGAAGCGGTAACTGACAGATTCATATTAAGAGCATTGTGGTGGAATTGATTTAATTTACACTGCCTGCCAATTTCCTTGACGTCGTACCGACACCGATGGGCCTTATGGCAACGATGGGATATGAAAGGGCCAGGAGTGGGAAGGAAGTGGCCGTGGTCTCAAGTAAGGTGCATTTCCCTTGTGTTAAAAATGGGAAACCACCGGAAACCATATTCGGGCTGCCTACAGTGGGGTTCGAACCCACTATCCCCCGGATGTAAGCTCACAGCTGTGCGCCCCTAACCGCACGGCCAACTCAACCATTATTATTATTATTACTACTACTATTATTATTATTATTATTATTATTATTATTATTATTATTATTATTATTATTATTATTAATTTAAAGTGATGTTTCGATTGGCACCTCCGCTTATGAGGCAATTATTTTATTAAGATGTTATAATCTAACTAGTTGATATACCCGTTATTCACTACGGAATTCTACATTGTATACAGAATTCTAAGGGGCTGCCTGGCCGAGGCGGTAAAAGCGTGCTCGGTTCGCCCAGAAGGACGTGGGTTCGAATCCCCGTCAGGAAGTCGTAAAATTTATGAAACGAGATTTCCACTTCCGGAGGTGCATATGGTCCTGAGGTTAACTCAGCCTACACCAAAAATGAGCACCAGGTTAATTCCTGGAGGTAAAGGCGGCCGGGCATATAGCTAACCACTATACCCCATCACGTGCCGAGGTTAACAATGGTGGAAGCCTTTACCTTCCACTCCTCCAAGGGCCTTCATGGCCTGTACGGAGGTGACTTTGCTTTGCTTTGCAATACAGAATTCTATGTTAGGTTGTGTACACGTTGTGAGCAAGATTTATAAAATTGCGTAGCTTTTAACGTTACCCTAGAAACGTGACAGGGAAGTCACCAAATGTCTTTTCTCATATGAAGACTGGTTTAGGGAATTTTCATTGTAATGGTAGGCCCGCTTGCCTACCATCAGTTACAATCAGGTTGGGGAGTTTTCATTATAATGGCAGACACTCACTCTCCACCTGCCTTTTTACATCCTCAGAAAGACTTCCTTAGTGGTTTTCCCAACTGAAATGAACACACGTCAGTAGGAAACATTACTACACTGCCGATCTAACAGTGCAAAGTTCCAGTTTCCTAAGAGTACTCGATCAGTCAGAAAATCTCAATTTACTACACTGGCGGCGGAGAAATCTGACTTGGAAGCACATTTTTCCTCCAGGCCAGAGGATAAACCCCATCTTCACTGCTAATTTGGAATAAAAATGAATGTAGAACTTAATAAAATTGAAGAGTAAGGAGCTTTTCTTAAGAAACGGCTCTTTTCAGGGTTGAATTTTGAGTTATTTAGTGAATTGTGGTGCTATAATTTGGACTAGACCTAAATTCTAATTCTAGACCAGGTCATACTACTACTGCTACTACTACAACTAAGTGAGCCTCTGCCTTAAGTGTGCACACTGCTCATTCAAAATGGCACTTCAGATTAGGGATCGAATAGCTGGAATACTATGATGTACCAGCGTGTTCCTTAGGCCTCCCAGCAGTATCAGAAAGTGCATGAACCAGAGGAATGCCATGCTAAAGAAGAAAGTTTTATAACTCCCCAGCTATTTCCCGCCAATATTCATTCACGCTGTTATACTTGGTACGCAATAGTAATCCCATCTCTCGGAGTTGAGTGGCAGCATAAGAGACAAAGAACATCACAACAAACAATGGTCAATGTAATTTTATTGTTGATCAATGTTATGCGCTTTCGATATTGTAGGCCTTCGCATTTAGTTTCCTTCCGACTCTTAAATACCACTCTTACCATAGTTGGTACGGTAAAACTGAATAAAGCATAAATGATCGGAAATTGTATTCTCTATAACTTTTGTTATGTAGTACTTTTCGAGAGGATCAATACCATAGGTATTTAAAAATTAAATTTCAGGCGCCTTCGCCTAAACTCCAATTTAATCCAGGGTGAATAAAATTGTTTATAGCTTAGAATGTAGTTTCTTATTCTTCGACTCTATATAACGAAAAAATTCTGTTAACCCATTTTCTCACGGCTCGACGTCGATATGGACTTAGCAACAAAAATACAGATTCATGAATATCTTTATTATCATAGCTGGCACGGTAAAAATGTATGACATAAATGATCGGAAATTTAATTCTACATAAATTTAATTATGTAGCGTGTATCGATAGGACGACTAATAATATAAATATTTGAGAATTAAATTTGAGGCCTTCTCCTAAACTACCTTTTCACTCATCGTGAATAAAATGATCCATAGCCTAGATTTTAGTGGCTCATCCCCCGACTTTAAGAAACCGATTTTCATAAAATTATCTTCAACCGTTTTCTTCTATTGCGTGTACATACAGACAGAAAGACAGTCAGACAGAAAAGTGAAAAGTGCATTCCTCGTTACTGTGGACAAAGCCGATACAGAAATACCATGCTTTTCAAATTATGAGCAATGTACAGACAAAACTCTTATTTTTTATATATAGATTGCTGTATAATCGTACAGTTACAAATGTCAACCAAGAGTTGGACAAGTGTGTTTGTTAAATTAGTTCACATTCTTCTTCTCCTTCTTCTCCTCCTTCTTCTTCTTAATCTGTTTACCCTCCAGGGTTGGTTTTTCCCTCGGACTCAGCGACGGATCCCACCCCTACCGCCTCAAGGGTAGTGTCCTGGAGCATGAGACATTAGGTCAGGAGATACAACTGGGAAGAATGACCAGTAGGCCTACCTCGCCCAGGCAGCCTCACCTGCTATGCTGAACAGGGTCCTTGTGGGGGGATGCGAAGATTGGAAGGGATAGACAAGGAAGAGGGAAGGAAGCGGCCTCGTGGCCTTAAGTTAGATACCATCCCGACATTTGCCTGGAGGAGAAGTGGGAAACCATGGAAAACCACTTCCAGGATGGCTGAGGTGGGAATCGAACCCACCTCTACTCAGTTGACCTCCCGAGGCTGAGTGGACCCCGTTCCAGCCCTCGTACCACTTTCTCACATTTCGTGGCAGAGCCGGGAATCGAGCCCGGGCCTGCGGGGGTGGCAGCTTATCACACTAATCACTATACCACAGAGGCGGACATTAGTGCACATTACTTAAAATGTAATTATTTCAATACCGTTTGTATGTATTGAATTAGTAATTGAGAGTATGACATGAATGGTAGTTATATTGATGGGGATTTATACCATTTCATGTGAATTCGTTTCTTAGTCGGTACGATTCAGTTTACTGTTCTTCGTGAGAAACTTATTGAGCTAGACAATACAAAAACTACCTCGTTTATCAATGCTAAATGGCATGATTTGAAGGTGAGTAATATACAGGGTGTCCCAGGAAGAATGGTCAATATTCCAGGATGTGACAGAAACAATCATTTGAAGCAAAATACTTCATATGGACATATATCCTTTTTCGAAATTGACTACGAGGTAGAACACATTTGTTTTTGGGCTAGAGGAGCGCACGTATGTGTATTACCCACCCAACCTTCCTGACGTTTGATTCTAACCCAACCTACTTCGTTGATTTCAATCACTTTACTCCGGTATGTTTTGAGTGAAGCAGTGCGGGGTATTGAGAGTGTATCAGAGAGAAGCATCGGTTAACTGTGTTTGTACTACACTATAATGAAAAATATGCAGATACGGCGTATGTTTACAGTTTCTGAGATGGTAGCGTTCCTGCTGTTGCCGAGGAATACTGTCGGCACTTTCCGACACGTCAAACTCCTGCTCGCAGTGTGTTTACCAGTATTTTCAGAACACTGCGTAAAACAAGTATTCTTCCAAGTCCCAGTTTTTATTCTGAACGTGTAGTTCAACAACTTGTGCAGGAACAAGTGTAGCGTAGTCCTGCTGCCAGCACACGGCGACTTTCTGCACTTGTCAATGATCCACGAATGCCTGTATGGCGAATATTACATGTGGAAAGTTGTACCCATTTCAAAACATAAGAGATGTTCTATAAGGAGGATAGAACTCTCTCTGTTAGGAGGGGAAAATTCAGATAGATAAGAAAGTAAAAGGAAATCCACAGTATAATGAGCGTTAAGTACAAAGATTACTTGTAACATGCTATATCTTGAACAAGAAAGAATTTAAGGGCAATGCGTCAACACACGTATTCAAGTGAACATCAGTTCAGGACCAGTTGTTGTTATTCTACTACCTCAGTAAGTCGTCGTAAGAGCGCATTGTTATGTCTCTAGCGGGATATTTGTTTACAGTAACTCATGAAGACACCGCGAGAGTGCGCTGATATGTCTCCCCCCTCCTACACAGCTTAGTCAGGATCGAACCTGAAAATTTTGCGACGGAAGACCAGCGTCCCAACCGTCTGAGCCGTTCAGCCTGGCAGGGTAAGGTAGGTGGTGGTGTACAATTTCTAATTACTAGATTGTGAGCCCAAAAATGACTCGATTAAATTCCAATACTCTCCGCAGTGCTCACATGGAGTGAGGGCATATTACGCTGTTGGTGGTTATTTGTCCGTCGGATGGAGACGTAAAGATTTGAACAGACCTTTCGATCCTATTCGGCAGGAGAAGGCTGTGTGCTACTACCGGGTTTTCCCTCTCCCTTCCTACTATCATATATCATGTCATTTATTTCATATTATTATCTTCCCTGATGAGGTTGACTTCAGGAAGGGCATACGGTTGTAAAAAATCGATCTTGGCGAATTCATCTCACCACAAACCCGACACGGTAGAGAAACGGGACAAGGAATGGACACAAGTTAGATTATTACGTCATACGCCTTGAGCCAGTAGTCCGCATTTCAAATCACGCACGCTGTGACGTCACAGCTCTGTCAGGAGAAAGCCTGCTCGTTCGTTGTGTAAAGATAATTGCTGGTTGCTTTACGTCGCACCGACACAGATAGGTTCTATGGCCACGATGGGATAGGGAATGGCCAGGACAAGGAAGGAAGCGACCGTGGCTTTAATTAAGATACATTCCCAGCATTTTCCTGGTGTGAAATAGGGAAACAACGGAAAACTACCTTCAGGGTTGCTGACAGTGGGGTTCGAACCCACTATCCCCCGGATGCAAGCTCACAGCCACGTGCCTTTAACCGCACGTCCAACTCGCCCAGTATGTGAAGATGAGCATGCATTTTAAATCGCCCGTGCTTATTACGTCACGGATACGTTACTCCTCCAAGGGGAGACGGGTAAAAATACTGTGTGTGAGGTTAGGTTACGGTTCGTGCCCAAGGTTAAGTTAGCATACATGTTAAAAACACGTACAAGTCACCTCACCAGTTCGGCTCCTCCAGGGGAGCCCGTAAATAGCTTGTCTGACTTTAGGTTGGCGTTTCTCGTAGCGAGGTTAGGTTAACACGTCTTCATGCTGTCATGACCTCAACTACCAGTCACCTAACCGATTGGACACCTGCTTGGGGAGTCCGTGTGTGAGGTTAGGCTAGCGTTCGTGCGCAAGGTTACATTAACACATCATAATGTCGTGTTAACCTCATCTGCAGGTCACCTAATCGATTTGTAACTCCTCCATGGGAGGCTGATGTATTCGGCTCCCCCAAAGTTGTCAGTGACCATTCCGACGCGGCTCCTCCAAAGTTAGCATTGCCCTCGTACGCAAGGGTACGACACCATAACCTCACGTGGCGGTTAAAAGCACTCCAGGTTGGCCAGTGATATTAGCATTGCCCTCGTACGTATGCATATGATGTCATAACCTCACCTAGGCGTCAAAAGCACTCAAGACCATTCCCTGACCAATTAGGCCCCTCTAATGGAGTCAGTTAGGTTAGGCTTGCTCTCGTACGCAAGGTTATGACGTTATTCCAGGTCTTAACCAGAATGGCCTGGAACCTACATAGCCTTACTACTCAACTAGGGGTCAACGTTCTCGTTCTATAATCTATATAGCCTTACTACTCAACTGGGGGTCAATGACCTTCGAGAAAATGCTGATTTAGCACCCATTGTTTTATAACATACATTGTTTATATTAATAAACATTAGCGAGGACGGCCACATTAGACTTCCTTATGCCGAGTAGTACATCTCCATAAAATACATTAGCTTTTGATGTCAAGTTCTCAGTGAAGTTCCCCCTGTAGATAGAGCAGTAGAATAATACCCACGGTTTTCCCTGCCTGTCGTAAGAGGCGACTGAAAGGGCCCAATGTGTTCTTTACTTCGGAAGATGGGTTGACGACCATGGGGCCCTTAGCTGTGTCCTGGCATTACTTCCACTTATTTGTGCCAGGATAATCACTTTGCTCTATCCTATCCGACCTCCCTTGGTCAACTCTTGTTCCTTTTCCGACCCCGACGGTATTAGGTTGTGAGGCCTAGGGAATCATTCATTTTGACGCCTTTCACGGCCCTTGACTTTCTTTGGCCGATATCTTAATTTTTCTGAGTGTCAGGTCCCATCCTCTTTTCCCCCTGCGATTACTGTTAATAGAGGATGGTTGCCTGGTTGTATTATCTCTTAAAATAATAATCGCCATCACATCATCTCTGAAGCACTATTGAAGGTATAACGGGTACAAATACCCGAGTTCAACTCGCAAAACTTATATTGCTTTATTGCGGCATTTACAATGATATTAATTTCAATAATTTATTTAAATTTTATTACGGCTTCTGAACGGTAAATGAATTTTCTTCTAGGAGCGTTTCAACCGTTAGGCATATCATGATCATCATCATCTGTTTACCCTCCAGGTTCGGTTTTTCCCTCGGACTCAGCGAGAAATCCCGCCTCTACCGCCTCAAGGGCAGTGTCCTGGAGCCTCAGACTTGTGGTCGTGGGATACAACTGGGGAGAATGACCAGTACCTCGGCCAGGCGGCCTCACCAGCTATGCTGAACAGGGGCCTTGTGGAGGGATAGGAAGATCGGATGGGATAGGCAAGGAAGAGGGAAGGAAGCGGCCGTGGCCTTAAGTTAGGTACCATCCCGGCATTCGCCTGGAGGAGAAGTGGGGAAATCACGTAAAACCATTTCGGGGATGGCTGAGGTGGGAATCGAACCCACCTCTACTCAGTTGATCTCCCGAGGCTGAGTGGACCCCGTTCCAGCCCTCATACCACTTTTCAAATTTCGTGGCAGAGCCGGGAATCGAACCCGGACCTCCGGGGGTGGCACCTAATCACGCTAACCACTACACCACAGAGGCGGACTAGGCATATCAATTAAGCCCGTAAAATTTACATAAACCTAACATAACTATAGGACCTGATTATTTCGGACCTCCGCGAAGTAAAAGTGGTGAAGACTATGAGGAGAATAAATTACGAAAAAGCAGCAAAATTGATTGTGTCTCATAAAGAGTCTTAAGTCATATCGACACTGATATCGTCAACCAAGGGACCGTGGCCAATGAAGTATTGAAACACCTAAAAAGAGAAGAAAGGGACACATTAAGAATTAATATGATTGAAGATCAATAGTGGATAGATCACTTTAACAACTTGTTGTGCTCCGATGATGAAATTAGCCGCCTCTGTGGTGTAGTGGTTAGCATGATTAGCTGGCACCTCCGGAGGCCCGGGTTCGGTTTGCAGATCTGCCACGAAATTTGAAAAGGGGCATGAGGACCGGAACGGGGTCTACTCAGCCTCGGGAGGTCAACTGAATGGGGGGGGGGGGGGTTGTCGATTCCCAGCTCAGCCATCCTGGAAATAGTTTTCCGTGGTCTTCCACTTCTCCTCCAGGCAAATGGGGGGATGGTACCTAACTTAAGAACTTAAGTCCACGGTCACTTCCTTCCCTCTTCGTTATCTATCCCTTCCGATCTTCCCATCCCCCACAAGGCCCTTCTTCAGCATAACAGGTGAGGCCGCTACGGTGAGGTACTGGTCCTCCCCAGCTGTATCCCCCGACCCAAAGTCTCACGCTCCAGGACACTGCCCTTGGGATCCTTTGCTGAGTCCGAGAGTAAAATTCCAATCCAGTAGGATAAAAAGATTCATAAAGAAAGAACATGTAGTCCTGAAAGAACCTCTGAATGAACAGATGAAATCTCTCATAAGGAACTGGAACAACCTCTCATTTCCCTAAAGAACAGGAAGACAACAGGACGGGATGGCCTGAATATAGAATTGTTTAAACATTTGAAGCTATTCTTGCTCTTAGATTTCTCCAGGTAATCACGGGGTGAAAAACCAAACAAAATCAGTGAACTGGAAGCAGGCAAAGGTGAAATATCTATGCAAGAACGGTTGCGAATCACGAGCAATGACCATCAAATGTCAAACTAATTTGCCAGCCCAGGAAATGCGGAACTTCCGAGCGGTAGCTAGGAACACTTGAAGGTGTCTAGCTAGGAACATTATGATCCGCAAGGTTCTTGCATAATAGCACGACATTGCTGGGCACAATAAAGAAGGCACCACAACCACTGGTCAGTCTATAGGTCACGAGTGATTGTCCAGGATGGCACGAGGCCAGTGACAGGTACTGGACTGAATACATCAGTGCTTCATTGCGAGAGAAGGATCTGACTTGGGACCAGACCAGAGTGAAAACTGTCGATTGAAAGATGTGATAACTCTTTTGTAAGACCACGTACCTGACTAGGTAGCAGAGTATGTGACTAGGTTAGAAGGTATGTGTGATCAAGATTTAAGGCCCAAAGTACATATTTACCGAGCTCGATAGCTGCAGTCGCTTAAGTGCGGCCAGTATCCAGTATTCGGGAGATAGCAGGTTCGAACCCCACTGTCGGCAGCCGTGAAAATGGTTTTCCGTGGTTTCCCATTTTCACACCAGGCAAATGCTGGGGCTGTACCTTAATTAAGGCCACGGCCGCTTCCTTCCCACTCCTAGCCCTTCCTTGTCCCATCGTCGCCGTAAGACCTATCTGTGTCGGTGCGACGTAAAGCAACTAGCTAAAAAAAAAAAAAGGTACATATTGGTGTGAGATTCTGCTGCTGCAGCATTCCTGACTGTAGACATCAGCTACACGTAACCTGGATGCATGTGTTCAATGTTCACATAGTTTCGTCTCTACATCTCAGAATCGACCAGGGTTTGGCTGTGACCTTGAAGGATATAATTGTCTATACCGGGTGAATCACTTTCTTCAACATACGCAACCTACTGCGAGTTATATGTATTAGAGTCTTATCATAGAGCAATTGTGCATACAGAGGGACCGAAAACAACGCGAACCAAATCTCATGATGCAACAGCCTCGAAGGGCCATGGCCTACCAAGCAACTGCTGTTCAGTCCGAAGGCAAACCTATGAATAACCAAAGGTGCGTTACACACCTGCGAGCACACTGTGAGTGCTGATCAATTCCACTTTTTCATCTACTTCCTTAAGAACCCTATTATTTTTATTTTTCTCTGCCCAACTTATTTTCAGCATCCACCTCCATATCCACATTTTCATTGCTTTCAGGCATTTTAGAATAAATAAATACCTTTAATTCATTCATTACCTAAAGGTAAAGCCTTATCGCTGCAATCACATTTGTTTCTCTTCTGCTGAGCGTTTTAGGTCAACATATTTTTATATTTTCATTTTTCGAATTCAGCCTGCCCTTCACGGAACCCAGATATTTATTCCCCGGCCTTCCTGTTCCCTTCTTAACCAGAAATTTTCCTTACAGCATAATTGTGAGGAATGTGTTATGTCGAAGTGTGTGCCCAAGGAGTTTGGTTTCCCTCTTCAATCAATCAATCAATCAATCAATCAATCAATCAATCAATCAATCAATCAATCAATCAATCAATCAATCAATCAATCAATCAATCAATCAATCAATCAATCAATCAATCAATCAATCAATCAATCAATCAATCAATCAATCAATCAATCAATCAATCAATCAATCAATCAATCAATCAATCAATCAATCAATCAATCAATCAATCAATCAATCAATCAATCAATCAATCAATCAATCAATCAATCAATCAATCAATCAATCAATCAATCAATCAATCAATCAATCAATCAATCAATCAATCAATCAATCAATCAATCAATCAATCAATCAATCAATCAATCAATCAAATATCACTACTGATCTGCATTTAGGGCAGTCGCCCAGATGCCAGTTTCCCTATCTCTTGTTTTCCTAGCCTTTTCTCAAATGAATGCAAATAAATTGTAAATATATTGAACCTCCCTTAGTAAGTTATTCCAATCCCTAACTTGCCTACCTATAAACTAATATTTGCCCCAATTTGTCCTCTTGAATTCTAGTTTGCTTGTGTAATGAACGCCACGAAAGAAATGGAAAAGCTTAAGAAAAGATCAAGAGCTCCTATCTGGGATGGTACGGAAAACGTAGGCAATTGTAATTGAATCGGTGAGTTGAAAAAGGCACACATTCCAAAACCCTTACTTTTCAGGAGAAAGGAAAAACTGTTTTGAAGCTAAAAGAAAGGTTTGATCAAAAATGTTTCTGCTAGGTATTTATATACCATACATCTGCGTATTCAACTACAAAGTATGGAAATCATATTACGTACGGTTTTCAAGTTATACCATTTTTTTATGTCAATGAATATGTTCCTTTTTATACTCAAATTTGAGAAAAGATCTTTGTAGAGGCAGATAATGTATAATAAACTCGCAGTTTCAAAAGTCTATTAAGCAGTAACACACTATACGCCCAAACATCATTTCTTTTATAGTTGTTCATTGTCATTCCGTCTTTAAAGTGTTTTACCTCACGAAGATGTCTAGCCTCCATAACCTCTAAATGGCGTATGTCTTCTATGTTTAAAACAACGTGAAGATCATCAACTTTTGTTTTGCTACTTGCTTTACGTCGCACCGACACAGATAGGTCTTGTGGCGACGAAGGGACAGGAAAGGCCTAGGAATGGAGAGGAAGGGGCCGTGGCCTCAATTAAGGTACAGTCCCAGCATTTGCCTGGTATGAAAATGGGAAACTACGGAATACCATCTTCAGGGCTGCCGATAGTGGGGTTCGAACCCACAATCTCCCGGATGCGAGCTGACAGCTGCGCGTTCCTAACCGCACGGCCAACTCGCCCGGTGATCATCAACTTTATCGTCCATTCTTTCAATTTTTGATATTTGTCCCAATTTGTCCTCTTGAATTCGAACTTTATCCTCATCTTGTGATCTTTCCTACTTTTAAAGATACCACTCAAACTTATTCGTCTACTGATGTCATTCCACGCCATCTATCCACAGACAGCTGGGAACATACCACTTAGTGGAGCAGCTCTTCTCCTCTCTCCCAAGTCTTCCCAGCCCAAACTTTGCAACATGTTTGTAACGCTACTCTTTTGTCGGAAATCCCCCAGAGCTGCCGTCTTCTAGTGAATACAGAGTTATAATCCGTAAACCCGCACTCTTGAAATAGCTCTGTCGAATAATGAATGGTAAATATACTTGGCTTCAGTGACTTCAGAGGTTAGTGTGATAACCTGCCACCCGCGGAGGCCCGGGATCGATTCCCGGCTCTGCAACAAAATTTTAAATCTGGTACAATGACTTGAGAGCTGGCCACTCAGCCGCTGGAGGTTAACTGAGTATAGGAGGGTTCGATTCCCGCCTCAAGCATCCTTGAAGTGATTTTCCGTGTTTTCCCACTTCTTAAGGCAAATGCCGGGATGGTACCCAACTTATGGCCACGGCCGCTTCCATCCCCCTTCATTGCTTATCCCTTGTAACCTTCCCATCGCCCCTGTTCAGCATAGAAGGCGAGGCAACGTGGGCGACGATCTGATCTTCCGCTCGAGGCCACAGCCCTCGAGGCGGTAGAGGTGGGATCCCTCGCTGAGTCTGAGGGCAAAGCCAACCCTAGCCGGTAAACATATTAAGAAAAGAAGAAAGAAAGAAAGATGGGTCTTCGCCCCGGCACTCTCCAGCTACTCGTCCCCATAGAAAACAACAACTAGGACACACACAGTTATTTTTGTTGTTGTAGCAAGGCAAATCTGTCTTTATATATTTTTCTTCTCCTCGTCTGACGTCGCACTTACACATGGAATGTTTACGATTACAGAAGGATGGGAAAGGATTAGGACAATGCCTATACATTCGATTCATAATTCTTGTACAGGCAACCGAAGTGTGTAAGGTATGTGAATATTATATCACTCTATGGAGAAACGCGGATGTAATGCATGGGATGTATGATACTCGTACCAAGAACAACTTCTTGCAAGAAGACTACCTTCTTCGGATACGCTTCTGTGGGTTGAAAGACGTCTGCATTAAGCGATGTCCCTTGGAAGGGACCTGTTCGTTATGCGCCCAGGACGTCGAAGATAACGAAGAAGCTGTTACAATTTACTTTACGTCGCATCGACACAGTTAGGTCTTATGGCGATGACGGGATAGGAAAGGGCTAGGAGAGGGAAGGAAGCAACCGTGACATTAATCAAGTACAGCTCCAGCATTTTCCTGGTGTGAAAATCGGAAACCACTGAAAACCACCTTCAACGCTGCCGACAATTCTGTTCGAACCCATTATCTCCCGAATGTGTGCTCACAATTGCGCGACCCTAAACGCACGGCCAACTCGCTCAGTTGAGGTAGATCTATTCTACGTCCTGAAGGTCTGAATGTTAGGTAGTTCAATTAATATTGAACACCACGAGAACTGATTTAGTAATCTGACAAAATATAAATGCGTCCTATCGCGGTCTTTTTTGTACGTGAATCAGGAAACCTTTTAGCTGATCTATATCACGCTTCAGTAAATTGTCACGAAACAGTAGAACCCATCATATAAGCCAGATACCTAGTTGCTCGTAAGTAATGTGGACGCACGTGATATAGGAATATTTCATAGGTGAGTAATATATATTTAATATTCTTAATATTAAGCTACTAGCAGATTCCTACGTGTGTTTAGTTGTTCATTAACATCCTCGTGGATGTACCTTCGAAATTTCGAGGTAAAACACATGAACTGCTGTGAAGATAGGGTGTAACTTAATATTACATCAACACACTCGATATGAACTGTGCGGAGAAGTTTGGAATTGAATCCAGGCTTCGGCACGCAATCTAGTGATTAGAAATTGAATACCATCATCTCTTCTATCACGTCGAGAAAAATCTGGTCGTACTCGTAATATTGTACTTCCACTAATGGAACTCGAACCATTTAACGTCTCTGTCCGACCATATTAAAGACGTTGGTTGGCAGACGATTATGTGGCGACTTTAAACGCTGCATCGTAAGTTTTTAGCTCAGTGACGGCATGCGAAATTCGTATTGGCTAAAGTGGATACTGGACATATTCCCTGCGTAAATGTCACTTGGTAATGACTATAGCCCGGACTTTTAGGTGGTAAAAGGCTTCGTTTTAGGTTCCTTGTATGCGTAAAATAGGTCGTTTTTTGTTTTACGTATTGGATGCAGCTACTAATATTTCCTTAGAATGTTTTCATGGTTGGGTTGGTTAGCACGTTCCATGGGACGTTTGCAGGCATTAGCACCTGGCATTGGCGAAAGTTAAAGTAATGTTCAGGACTGTCATCTGTGAAAGGCTACTACTAATACTAAAATATTTTCATTCTTAACCTGAAGGGGGAGGCGGGCCTTCTAGACGGTTACGCCGTCTCTCAGGCCGGGAGATTTGTTACGGTGAAGGAGATGCTCGGAGAAGGTAAAGGGGTTGTCGGCCGTGGCCTATACTAGCAAGTGTACCGGCATTCGCCTTAGTGCAGGGAAATGGGGTACCACGGAAAACCATTCTCAGGACAGCTGACGGTTGGGGCCAGCCGTGAGTTCCAGCCCTGTACAGTCTCCCGAATGCAGAGGCGTAGAGCCGTAGCCCTGCCCATCCTCTGCTCGGTTGGCCGGTCAGAGTGCAGAGCTGTTGAGCCACGGACCAGCTGAGGCCAGTTATGGGCCTAGACCTACTCTGCATCTACCGAAGTCTGTCAAAGAAATAAGCGTTTGCTGACCATTACTGCTGGAGAAATTTCCCCTAGATACACTAACAATGTCCAGAGCTGCATATTTATGCTGCTCGAGAAGGAATTTCTGCTCACATTTAGCCTGAAGAAATACAAATCTCAAGTACACTAAAGCAAGCATGCGAAAGAATTACAGTGGACATTTTTGGAGTATGCCTGACTGATTGAAGTTTCAATCACTACTGATCTGCATTTAGAGCAGTCGCCCAGGTGGAAGATTCCCTATCGGTTGTTTTCCTAGCCTTTTCTTAAATTATTGCAAATAAATTGGAAAGTTATTGAACATCTCTCTTGGTAAGTTATTCCAATACCTAACACCCCTTCCTATAAACGAATATTTGCCCCAATTTGTCCTCTTGAATTCCAACTTTATCTTCATATTACGATATTCCCTACTTTCAAAGAACCCACTCAAACTTATTCGTCTACCAATATCATTCCAAGCCATCTTTCCACTGACAGCTCGAAACATCCCACTTAGTCGAGAAGCTCGTCTCCTTTCTTCCAAGTCTTCCCAGCCCAAACTTCGCAACACTTTTTTAACGCTAATCCTTTGTCGGAAATAACCCAGAGAAAATCGAGGTGCTTTTCGTCGGATATTTCCCTATTCTTTAATCAAGTAATCCTAGTGAGGGTCCTATACATTGGAACCATACTCTAGTTGGGGGTCTTACTAGAGACTTATCCGTCTTCTCCTTTACATCCTAACTACAACCCCTGAATGCCCTCATAACCATGTGCAGAGGTGTGTACCCTTTATTTACAATCCGATTTATGCGATTCCCTCAATGAAGATTTTTCCTTATATTAACACCTAGGTACTGACAACGATTCCTATAAGGAACTTTCACCCCATCAACGCAGTAATTAAAACTGAGAGGACTTTTCCAATTTGTGAAATTCACAACATGAAATTCAACCCCGTTTATCATCATACCAGTGCCTATTGTCCATCTCACAACATTATGGAGGTCATTTTGCAGTTCCTCACATACTTGTAACTTATTTATTACTCTATACGGAATAACAACATCCGCAAAAAGCCTTACCTCTGTTTCCACTTCTTTACTCATATCATATATTTATAAGTTACACAGCTCTGCACATGGTTATGAGGGCATTCAGGGGTTGTAGTAAGGATGTGAAGGAAAAGACAGATAAGTCTCTGGTAAGACCGCAACTAGAGTGTGGTTCCAATGTATAGGACCCTCACCAGGATTACTTGATTCAAGAATAGGGAAAAATCCGAAGAAAAGCAGCTCGATTTGTTCTGGGTTATTTCCGACTAAGGATCCAATAATACTGCCTTGAGGAATTCCCCACTTAATTATTACAGGGTCAGATAAAGCTTCGCCTACTCTAATTCTCTGAGATCTATTTTGTAGAAATTTATCAACCCTTACAGAAGACTGCTCGATCATCCGTAATAATGTTTCGATCTGTAGCAATACAGTTTTTCAATAACTGAGATTTTTAGGCATTGTTTCGCTATAAAACATACCATTCATAATTCTTTCTGCCAGGTGTATTCTCCGTGGATGACTGGAGGTCACCTGTTACGCTCCTCCGTACCTTGCAGCTGCATCAAGGTGTGCAATGGTAGGCGTGGACATGTGCTCCATTTAATCGTAATAACCTGAACTATCTCCGTCCTATTATGTATAGGAAGGGTGGAAATCCTTTTATGACGAGTTTCAACGGGAAAATAGTTTTCATCATTACTGGTGAAGGCAATACAACTATTTAATTTATTTTTAGGTGTCAATCGCTCATTTAGGCATTTTATGTACAACTACATTCACATATTCTACTTCAGGAAGTGTAAAACTAATATATATTTTTTTCTTTTTTAAAATCTGTTTACCGTCCAAGGTTGGTTTTTTCCCTCGGACTCAGGGAGGGATCCAAGCTCTATCACCTCAAAGGCAGCGTCCTGGAGCGTGAAAGTTTAGGTCGGGAATGAAACTGGGGTAGAGGACTACTACATCACGCTACATCACCTGCTATGCTGAACAGGGGCCCTGTGGTGGGATAGGTAGACAAGGAAGAGGGAAGGAAGCGGCCGTGCTAGTTGCTTTACGTCGCGCCGACACAGATAGGTCTTATGGCGACGATGGGACAGGAAAGGCCTAGGAATAGGAAGGAAGCGGCCGTGGCCTTAATTAAGGTACAGCCCCAGCATTTGCCTGGTGTGAAAATGGGAAACCACGGAAAACCATCTTCAGGAATGCCGACAGTGGGGTTCGAACCTACTATCTCCCGAATACTGGATACTGGCCGCACTTAAGCGACTGCAGCTATCGAGCTCGGTAAATTAGGTACCAAAGAGTAATTTGACTGGAGGAGCAGTGAGGAACCACGGAGAAGAAACATGGTTCTGAGACTCACTCAGTCTACAACAGAAATTGGTAACAGGTTAACTGAGGCAAAGATAGCTGGGTATAGAGCTGATCGCTGTATCATATGTAATGCCAAGTTTGGCGATAGCTGATAACTTCCACTCTTCCAAGGGTAATTACGGAGTTAGAAGACTATGTGAAGATATCAGTACTCAAGCAGATATGGCTAAGAATGTAGTAAAATATTAGTTAGGATTAAGAAGAGGAGATGGGAGCGAAATATTGAATTTAGCGTAGATGAATACTAAAATGATTATTGACTAACGACAGTCCGCCTGGGTGGTGTAGTGGTTAGTGTGATTAGCTGCCACCCCCGGAGGCCCGGGTCCGATTTCCGGCTCTGCAACGAAATTTGAAAAGTGGTACGAGGGCTGGAACGGGGTCCACTCAGCCTCGGGAGGTCAGCTGAGTAGAGGTGGGTCCAATTCCCACCTCAGCCATCCTGGAAGTGGTTTTCCGTGGCTTCCCACGTCTCCTCTTGGCAAATACCGAGATGGTGCCTAACTTAAGGCCACGGCCGCTTCCTTCCCTCTTCCTTGTCTATCCCTTCCCATCTTCCCATCCCCCCCTCAAGGCCCCTGTTCAGCATAGCAGGTGAGGCCGCCTGGGCGAGGTGCTGGTCTTCCTCCCCGGTTGTATCCCCCGACCCAGAGTCTGAAGCTCCAGGACAATGCCCTTGAGGTGGTAGAGGTGGGATCCCTCGCTGAGTCCGAGGAAAAAACCGACGCTGGAGAGTAAACAGATAAAGAAGAAGATTAACGGAAGTGAAAAGGTTGCTCGACAGAATAGGAATGGGAGACTACTAGGGTAAAGTGATTGAGAGGAAAATAAATTCAGCAAGGAACTGAACGATATTCAGAATCAGATGATTGTGACACAATGTGAGACTAAAAGGACATTATCGGAGTTTTGTAAAATTATCGAAAACATATCAATAAAGAAAGAGGCTTTCAAACAGAGGAGTAAGAGGCATGGTATGGTGGCTAATGGGGATATATAAAATAAGAGTCAGGGAAAGAAAAATTCTGTAACGAAAATCATTGGTTACTTTGTGGAGAAATGATGGGAGTGACGCATCTATTCGGACTATGTAGGGAAACTGACGCACTTAAAGAGTTAAGTATTTGGGTAAATGAAATGAAATGGCGTATGGCTTTCAGTGCCGGGAGTGTCCGAGGACATGTTCGGCTCGCCAGGTGCAGGTCTTTTGATTTGACTCCCGAAGGCGACCTGCGCGTCGTGATGAGGATGAAATCATGATGAAGACAACACATACACCCAGCCCCCCTGCCAGCGAAATTAACCAATGATGGTTAAAATTCCTGACCCTGCCGGGAATCAAACCCGGGACCCGTGTGACCAAAGGCCAGCACGCTAACCATTTAGCCATGGAGCCGGACAAGTATTTGGGTAGTGAATATAAAACAAAAATATAATTTCAAATTATTAAGCAAAGAATGGATTACATCGGGAAGAATTTTGTTTTGTATTTTAAAAATATGTGGCAAAAGGAAATAAAAAATGCCCTAATGAATAGATTTAAAAGTAAAATACATTTTCTCCTAGAATAGGTAGAATTACAATACACCACCTAGTGGCCATGATAGTTAAGGCGTCGAAGTCTAAACGGTCTGACACCGACGTTAGCCGGTTTAGAGTCCCATGGATCGAAAAACTTCACCATGAGAATGTTGCGTGGCAGGGTAGGGGAGTAGTGGTATACAATTTCTAATCACCAGATTGCATACCGAAAGCCTGGATTAAATTCTAAACCTCTGCGCAGTGCTCACATAGAGTGAGGGCGTATGACGCTGTTGGTTGTGATTCGTCCGTCGGATAGAGACGTTAAGTTTTGATCAGACCCCTTGGTGCTATTCGACAGGAGTAGGCTATATGCCGGCACCAGGTTTCACCCTCTCCCTTTCTGCTATCATATACCACGTCACTCATTTCATGTCATTAACCCCTCTGATGAGGTTGACGCCAGGAAGGGCATCCGGTCATAAAAACCCGCCAAGACAGATTCATCTCACCTCATTCCTGACTCCGTAGAGAAACGGGACAAGAGTTGGAACAAACAAACAAACAAACAAACAAACAAACAAACAAACAAACAAACAAACAAACAAACAAACAAACAAACAAACAAACAAACAAACAAACAAACAAACAAACAAACAAACAAACAAACAAACAAACAAACAAACAAACAAACAAACACAAACAAACAAACAAACAAACAAACAAACACGAGTCATTGTAATACATCTCGAACAAAATGGAATTTAAAGAAAAGAAAATAAAGAATGGTGATTTGTGGAATTAATATCAACGCAATAGGTAATATAGGAACAGTCAAATAATTGTGAGATGGATAATTTCATGCATGTTTGAAGAAATGGATCCCAGTTTCCATTAATCCGGAACTAGGGGAGGGAGTATTCTATTCTTCCATGGAACTTCATGATTTGTACGGACACGGCATAAGGTTAGAGATGCTTGTGTCAGAGTCTAGAGACCATGTTTTCAGCATATCCCTTACCCTAGATTGCATGATTGTAGAATTTCAACTGATAAAGTCTCTTGCCATTCGTAGAACGTCCCAGAACCACATGCAGATTTACGTCAATGGTGACTGGCTATTTCTGGTCGAAGCTGGCAATTTCTGGCTATTTTCGGCTTTTTTTTTGTGGCTAATTTTGGGCTATCGGATACAATAAGAGATACTAACTCCAACCTTCAACAACTCGCATTGCATGCCAATGAAAACTCTCTTCTCCTCGATCCTAAGAAATCTCTATCAATTATAACCGGTTCTTAGAAATGATAAAAAAACGTCATGTATAACAAATATACTATTCCTCCAGTTGCATTAAATGCAACCGTAATCCCGTTCAATAAGGAAGTAATGATAATGTTATTTACGATTTTCGGAGACGCCGAAGTGCTGGAATATAGTCCTGCAAGAGTTCTTTTACGTGCCAGTAAATCTACCGAGAAGAAACTGACGTATTAGAGCACCTTCAAATACCACCGGACTGAGCCAGGATCCAACCTGCCAAGTTGGAGTCAGAAGGCCAGCGCCTCAACCATCTGAGCCACTCAGCCCGGCTCAATAAGGAAGTGGCCCTGACTGAAACTCTTGACTGTTCTACACACGTAAGCGTAGGCTACGGAAGAGCACAACCACGTCCAAAATTTAGGCACCGCCCTAGGTTTCGCCTTGAGTGACAGTGAAAATCCTAAGACAAACTTTATCTGGGCTTAGACGGTTGGTTTAGAAACCCAATTATCCCTAGGGCAAGATTAACAACTACACGACCCACACCGCGAAGCCAACCAACTCGGTTACTGAAGGAGTAATAACTAATGTTGGGATTTTTTTTTTTGCTAGGGGCTTTACGTCGCACCGACACAGATAGGTCTTATGGCGACGATGGGATAGGGAAGGCCTAGGAGTTGGAAGGAAGCGGCCGTGGCCTTAATTAAGGTACAGCCCCAGCATTTGCCTGGTGTGAAAATGGGAAACCACGGAAAACCATCTTCAGGGCTGCCGATAGTGGGATTCGAACCTACTATCTCCCGGATGCAAGCTCACAGCCGCGCGCCTAAACGCGCACGGCCAACTCGCCCGGTGTTGGGATTTTTAGGCAGTAATAAGTTAGTATGCAAACTTACTGAAGCAAGTAAAAGTATACACTGCTATGCACAGCTGTCATGTTATGAGATTTGCATAACAACTAGGGGCACGGTCTATCAGGATTCCTAGTATCTATGTTAATCTTTACACATTTTGGAGGAGAGGGTTGCGTGACACTTCCTGATAACGATACTAGTTTGCATTCTATTACAACCTAAAATTCCGGAGTTTAGTAATAACCACCTTGAAGCTAAAATTATTGCTCCGTATTCAAGAAGTAACTAACAAGCATATTCCTTTGGATATTTCGTTTGGAATGGAAGAGTTCTGGAACGTTAACCAAGACAATACGTAGAAAGGCCGGTGCCTTTAGCGCCTGGACAAAGTACATGAGTTTAGCCCATTTATGCTGATAATTTTTTAAAATCATCATCATCATCATCATCAACAACAACAACAACAACAACAACAACATCATCATTATTATGTGTTCTCCCACAGGCAGGTTTTACTCATGGCAGCTCTCCATGCTCTCCCGTCTTCTACCATCCCCTTCAGATCCTTGTAAGTTCCTCCTTCTTTGACGTCATGTACCATCTTGTTTTCTCCTTCGGCAAACTAATCCCTCCACTGCATCCGTTAACAAACACTCCCGTCTCAACTGACCCTTCCAGTCCTTCTTTCTTCCACTTACAACTTGCACCAATATATCTTCTCACCAACCCTTTCCAATACTTTTTCATTTCTCTCACTTTCCATTCAACTTATCCTCTCGATTATCCTCAGCATTTACATCTCAAACGCTTTTAGCATTTTAATGTTGGAAACATTCCTCAGGAGAAAAAAGTAGGGGTCCGCATACTACGAAAAAACCTAAAATTAAACACTTTCCTCAATTCCACCGAAAGTTGAAGGGCTAAAGGGACCTAAGAGATTTCAAATTGCGAGTCTGGGATATCTCTATCGAACTATAAAAAAGTAAATTTCGAAAAATCACTTCCTGCCTAAATACAGTTACGCACAAATTGCCTAAAATCGCTTGCTTCAATAATCGTTTTCTGTTTCATTCAAATCCTAGCCAAATTAACTTACTTTCATAATTTTTTCTGTAATGTGTTCCTTGGTTTAATAACCTCAGGTGTTGTTAGATTTTTGAAAAATGTCCACACAATTTAAGTGAAACTCTGCATTGACTCACATTAGCGCTCGTAGTGGTGCTTAATAGAAACAATGCACTGACTCACATTAGCGCTCGTAGTGGTGCTTAAGTTAAACAATACATTGACTCACATTAGCGCTCGTAGTGGTGCTTAAGTTAAACAATGCACTGACTCATATTAGCGCTCGTAGTGGTGGTTAAGAGAAACAATGCATTGACTCACATTAGCGCTCGTACTGGTATAAAAAGGGAACCTGCTTATCTAATGGGCCGGATAAAGATGATTAAGAAAAGGATTCTAATTTTTAGGAATAAATAAAGAATACATTCACATACTTTACATTTTATTTACCTATAATTCGTTTTCAACATTTGAGTTGGTTGCCTGAAGGCCTAGAACTATGAATTTTCCATCTTCTGTTCTCAATGTCCACGTCTCTGCTCCACGTAATGCCACACTCCAAACAAAGAATTAATCCTCTTTCTCAAACCTTTATTTAATTTGCGAAATAATTATAATAATAATAATAATAATAATAATAATAATAATAATAATAATAATAATAATAATAATAATAAAACCGGGCGATTTGGTCGAGCGGTTAGAGTCGCTGACTTCCGCCTTATGTAGCGCCCGCCTGGATTGCGCCCTGGTAGTAGGCCCTTCCTGTTAGGCCTTGGTCTGCATCAGCTCGCAGATGTAGCCCTTGGGGTAGCGGTCTGCGTCCACTTCGCAGTGCCCAGTCGCTGGGCCTTGATCGCACATTCGCGGCGCCAGTAGGCAGCGTGCTCCACCTCTGTGGTGGCATCGCTGGTCTCAGGCGTGGATTAAGTCGGTACTAACCGCCTTATTCATCGCCCATCTGTCCTGCCTGACCGTCTGTTTGGTGACTGTGGTGGTCATGGTGGTGTCGAACATCCCTGGTGCGTCATCTCTCCCTGGTAGCCGGATGACCTGGTATATCTGAGAGATCTCCCTCGTGATATTGTCCAGGCGCTCCTGCCTGTTATCCCTGATGATTCAGCCTCCGGGGAGTAAGGTATTGACGTGCTGCATTGGGGAGATCGTGTTCCGCTTGAACAGGGTGTGCGCATCTTGTGCCAAACCATGTCAGTTCAGCGGCTGCGTTTTTCCCCGGCCTGTAGAACACGAGGAGAGCCTGGCTCATCGGCGTTGCAACGCTCTCTCGGAACACAAAACCGTCAGGGTGGACACACCCGTCCTTGTAGGAGTACGTGTTCGTTTTGTTGTCTGCTGTAGTCATCCTGGTCTTCCTGAAATGAATCACGTGAAAGAGAATATGGGAACAGAGAAGTGTTTCAGCTTAGACAAATCCCTTTCGGATATGTAAAAACAAGTACAGTTGCCTGATTAGTACTTGGGAAGTACAGATCTCCCGACGAGGAGAGTGAGTCAGCGGGAAGCCCGTACGTCCTCTCGCTGTGACTGCCAAGCTCGTCCTCACTCAGAGCTCACCTCCACCAGCGACTTCATACCGTCGTCGTGCGGGCGGGGGGTGTGCGAGGAGCGGGGATAATGCAACCACGCCTCGCACTGTGGAAAGGGAAACTACAACGCAGTCACGCGGGGACTTGGCGATATCAGTGTGGGGGCAAGGTGACACTTATCAGCGCACTCTGTCACCGTCTTTGTGAGTTACTACAATCAAATATCGCGCTAGATAGACAACTGCACATTCTTGTGTGGACTTTCGTAAGTTACTGTAAGCAAATGACGAACAGATCGATCAAGAGACATATCACCGCCTACCTATGCGGCGACTTCGTGAGTTACTCTAATCAAATGACTATCAGATCCCGCTTGTCCCATAAGAGTCCACTCTTGCTGCCAAGAAGGAAAAAAGCAGAGGTTGCTCTGCCTAGCAGCTAGCTGGTGAAAATGACCAACAGATCACATATTGGCACAATATATGACGCAGTGTAATTTTCCAGTTAACTGGTGATTTTAATTTTAACACTTTAGGTGTTAGAAAAGTAGAAAATTATTATTATTATTAACGACCAACTCAAATGCTGACCATTCAATTGAGGAAGCGGATAATAATAGCCGGGCTGTGTGGCTTTGAGGGATCATTAATGCCCCCTTTCTCCATATTGCGTTGGTGTCAGAAAGGACATCCGTCCGTAAAACAGGGTCAAATCCACATGTTCTATACGTAACCTGCCAGGTATGGGAAACATAGTAAATTTTTTATTATTATTATTATTATTATTATTATTATTATTATTATTATTATTATTAATGTTCAAATCCGAAGCTGACCATTCAGCTGAAAAGTCGGATAATAATAGCCGGGCTGAGTGGTTCTGGCGGATCCCTGACGCCTCTTCCTGTCACCAATCCTATATGGATGGTAGTAGGTCCATTGCTGGATGCGCTAGCGAGTGATTGACTGTTCCAAGAACTCTGTGCTATCTCAGTGATAAAGTAGTTAATAATTGTAGAAATTTACCAAATTTTGTGTGTGTGATACATTTAGCTCCACAAATAATTGTGTTTAGGGTTTGTTTGTAGTAATCTGCGAGTAGTGGCATTTATTTACAGTTTTCACACTGAGTAGTTCCGTAGGCGTTCACCTGTAATTTAGGTCTGCGTGAAAGAAGAAATATCTCTTTTTTAATAGTATTATTAAAATATCAATAGGTTTGTTGATAAAATACTTACAAAGACGGGATATTAAAAGAGTCGTAACTTCGACAGGAGTTATAGTCTACTAGTGCAAACATTTGAGAAGCAAGCATTTCAAATAGCAGCTCATTGGTCCCACCTACCACGAAGGTAATAAAGCGATACTGTTGCAAATTTTGTTTAAAGAAAGGATTTCAACAGAATAGACAGTATTTCACTGACGAAATAGTTAACAGTCGTAATTGTTATAGATTATTGTCGCTCTTCGTATTCAAATATTGGCATTGTTTGCTAGAAGTCGTGAACAAAGGGTGTAGTGTAACAATATAAATAAAAATCAGCTGATTCTTGCGATCCGATCATTTGTAGTTATGATTAGACGGTAGAGGTATCAGTAATTTATATTTCACACCCTCGACTTTTCAGTATTTATGAGCGGTTTGCTAATAATCAAGTTCCTACATTCCAATAACTGCAATTCAAGTCCCTGGTGTAATTTAGACAGAAATACTTTTGAGAAATTATCGTAAATAACCTCACATTTTTCAGCATTTAAGGACACTTTCATTCTCCGTCCCGCGGAGTAGGGAAAATAATAGTAATCCACAATCTGTAAAGATCACATAACCACATTTCAGTTGAGAATTGTAGTGTAGATACGGTATATTAGATAGTGCCTTGCCTGTTATATTTTTGTGTATTTTTGTGCAAACGACAGGTTTCATTTCAATTACAGCATAGTAGGACAAAATAGTACTAATATTAATCTGTATACGTGTTTAACATTTGGTAATCTTTGAGTACCTACCGGTAGCTCTTTCGAATATCTAAATTTAGGCCTAATTGGAATTTTCATTTCTATTTGTGCTTCGTAAGAAAGGATACGTCTGAACGTAGTTTTAACAATATTCTAGTGTAGTATAGTAACTTATTTAGAAATTAGAGTGCCTATTCTATAATTTTGGGTAGCTTTGCGAATTTCGAACTTTAATGATAATTTTCTTTCCTGTTTTTTCTTGGTAACAATCTGTTGTAATTAGAATACGTCTGAACGTAGTTTAAAATTATTGTAGTGTATTAGTGTATGTACTTAGTCTGATAGTAGTTTAAAATTATTGTAGTGTATTATAGTACCTTATTAGAAAGTAGTGTGTTTATTCTATTACTGTGAAATATTTCTGTAGTGTAGTACCATTTCTGTGGTGTCTGCAGTAACACTCGTACTAAAATTCTGTTGTTGTAGTCAGGGAAGACTTATCTGCAGTTAAGAATTGTGAATTCTTGTGCATTATTCTCTGTTTCAAGTAATTAACAGCAAATTTCATTCTGTTAGCGTGTTGTAGGAATAAAAAATCGTACAATTAAGTAGTATTTTAGTGTAGTAGTAGCCTTTATTAGTTAACTTACTGTTGTGTGATCTTTGTGAACTAACCTAGACAATATTTCTTTCCTTTCATTTTTATTTTGCACAGAATAAGTTATCTTATTTTTCCTTTTCTTTTAATTATTTAGTAAAGAATGGCTAAGCAATGCGAGTGTAGGAACTGTGGGTGTGGCCAGTCATAAAGGAGTAAGAGGGAGGAGTTGGAGAGCTTGAGGGAGATAATTAGGATTCTCTCAGAGGACAGGACGGAAAGTAGGCCTTCAAACAATGTACAGGATACAGTAGGTGTAATAGAGGGATGGAAAGGAAAGGGGGGAAATGAAGAAGACAGGTGGTCTAATGTTTTAAGGGGAAGGAGACTGCAGGCTAATGGCTCCATTCAGGATCAAAATTCAGGACAGGTGTCGGTGAGAAATCGGTACGAGTCACTGCAGATAGAACAACCAAGTGAATATGAGGAACAGAGAACTGTTGCCGAGAAGTGTGGAAGAGAGAGAAAGGGAAGAGGTAGGAAAGGGAAACGTGGAGTACTGAATAGGAAAAGACAGGTGGAACAGTGTCATGGGAAGGAGAAAAGGGAGGAGGAAGTAGCTTCTGCAGCTGTCAGGAAAGATAGGACTGACCAGGGGGGGTGGGGGGTGATCAAAGGAGGTGGGTAGGGTTGAGGCTTTGGTCATGCGGGATTCTATCGTTAAACATGTCGAGAAAGTGTGTGGAGGAAAGGGCACCTGGGTAGAGTGTTATCCAGGAATTAGGTCAAGGCAGATGTTGAGGAATGTAGAAGAGAAGGAGGTGGGAAAGGAGAAGGCGGTAGTGTTTCACGTTGGTTCTAAGAATGTAAAACAAGCAGGTATAAGTACCAACATAGTTGGGGACGTGTGGGATCTGGTAAATGCAGCACGGGTGAAGTTTAAGGAAGCGGAGATTGTTATCAGTGGAATACTGTGTAAGAGGGATACTGACTGGATGGTGATTGGGGATTTAAATGAGAGTATGGAGTGGGTATGTGGGAAATTGGGAGTGAGATTTCTAGATCCTAATAGGTGGGTAGGAGATAGGGAACTGCGTTCAGATGGCCTTCACATAAATTGCAGTGGTACATATAAGTTAAGAAATTTGTTTAGAAGGGTTATAGGGAGGTACATTCAGGGAAACAGGGTGGCCTAGGGAGTGGTGTTATGGGAACAGGGGACTGGAAATCAAGTGGGGATGACATAAAACTGTTAGTGCGCAACTGTAGAAGTTTTGTAAATAAAGGAATAGAATTAATTTAATAGATATATACTTACTAGATATTGTAATAGGAGTTGAATCATGGATGAGAAATGATACAGTGGATGCAGAAATTTTCTCATGGAACTGAGAGAAGAATTTGTAAGCTACGAAAAAGTTAAAGACGACAAACACGAAATTCTAGGGGTAAGGCTCATCTCTAAAGATAATAGGCAACTTGATGTCTTTGGAGTGTACAGACCAGGAAAGGGTAGTGCAGATGATGATTCATAATTATTTGATAAGATAATCAGCTATGTGGGAAACGATAAGGAAAGGAAAGGAACGTGATTGTAGCGGGTGATCTCAGTTTACCACATGTTAACTGGAAAGGTAATGCGAACGACAGGAAGCATGACCAACAAATGGCAAATAAGTTAATATGGGAAGGGCACCTGATTAAGAAAGTGATGGAACCAACTAGTGGGAAGTATATTTTGGATGTGGTGCTGGTAAAACCAGATGAGATCTATAGATAAACCGAAGTAAAGGATGGTATTAGTGATGACGAAGCGGTTTTTGTCGTACTTAAAAATAAATGTGAAGGAAAGAAAGAAATTAAAATTAGGACTATTAATCAGTAACATATCGCTGATAAAACAGGCATGAGAGAGTTTTTAATAACTAACTATGATCGGTGGGAAACGGTAAATAAAAATGTAAACTGACTCTGGGATGGGTTTAAAGCAATTGTTGAGGAATGTGAAAATAGGTTTGTACCTTTAAAGGTGGTAAGGAATGGTAAAGATCCACTATATTATAACAGGGAAGTAAAGAGACTAAGAAGGAGGTGCAGGTTGGAAATAAATAGAGTTAGAAATGTCTGTGAAAGTAAGGAGAAATTGGAGGAACTTACTAGGAAATTGAATCTAGCAAAGAAGTCAGCTAAGGACAACGTGATGGCAAGCATAATTGGTGGCCATACAAATGTTAGTGACAAATTGAAGAGTATGTATAGATACTTTAAGGCAGAGACAGGTTCCAAAAAGGACATTCCATGAATCATTAATGAACAAGGGGAGTGTGTATGCGAGTATCCTCAGAATGCAGAAGTATTCAATCAGCAGTATGTAAAGATTGTTGGTTAGAAGGATAATGTCCAGATAGAGGAGGTGACTAATACTGAAGAAGTATTAAAATTTACCTATGACAGCAATAATATTTAGAATAAGATAGAAAAGTTGAAAACTAGAAAAACAGCTGGAATTGATAAGGTGTCGTGGAGTATACTAAAGGCAATGGGTTGGGATATAGTACCATATCTGAAGTACTTGTTTGATTATTGTTTGCATGAAGGAACTTTACCAAATGAATGAAGAGTTGCTATAGTAGCCCCTGTATATAAAGGAAAGGGTGATACACATAAAGCTGAAAATTACAGACCAGTCAATTTGACATGCATTGCATGTAAGCTTTGGGAAAACATTCTTTCTGATTATATAAGACATATTTGCGAAATTAATGACTGGTTTGATAGAAGGCAGTTTGTGTTTAGGAAATGTTATTCCACTGAAGCTCATCTTGTAGGATTCCAGCAAGATATAGCAGATATCCTGGATTCAGGAGGTCAATTGGACTGTATCGCGATTGACCTGTCTAAGGCATTTCATAGGGTAGATCATGGGAGACTACTGGAAAAATGAGTGAATTGGACTTTACAAAAGAGTAACTGAATGGGTGGCTCTGTTTCTTGAAAATAGAACTCAGAGAATTAGAGTAGGTGAAGGTTTATCTGTCCCTGTAATAATTAAGAGGGGAATTCCTCAAAGCAGTATTATTGGACCTTTATGTTTTCATATATATATCAATGATATGTGTAAAGAAGTGGAATCAGAGATAAGGCTTTTCGCAGATGATGTTATTCTGTACAGAGTAATAAATAAGTTACAAGATTGTGAGGAACTACAAAATGACCTCGATAATGTTGTGAAATGGACAGTAGGCAATGGTATGATGATAAACGGGGATAAAGGTCAGATTGTGAGTTTCACAAATAGGAAAAGTCATCTCAGTTTTTATTACTGCGTTGATGGGGTGAAAGTTCCCTTTGGGGATCATTGTAAATACTTAGGTATTAATTCCGAGCTGTCAGTGGAGATGTGGCGTGGGAGGACATCAGTAAACCAACAAATGGCAAATAAGTTAATATGGGAAGGGCACCTGATTAAGAAAGTGATGGAACCAACTAGAGGGAAGTATATTTTGGATGTGGTGCTGGTAAAACCAGATGAGCTCTATAGATAAACCGAAGTAAGGGATAGTATTAGTGATCACGAAGCGTCTAGGAGGTCTGAATTTGTCATTGTTGGAGCTAGTGCTCCATGTATTGGGGATTTTCTGCCTTTGCGTTAAAACTTGTGCTTTGGTAAAATTGAACTAGGAGCTCAAAATTGTAAAACTTGGGGCTTGTAGCCCAAGAGTGTAAAAATCACTAAAATCGGGATCTTTCCTGTCTTGTTTCTAGTTTGTCATTGTACCTGATATCTTATTGTGTTCACCTAGTGAAAGATTGTTAAGTTTAAAGTTCTAGGAGGAGAAAAAAATATATAACCTTTGTTACAGTTTTAAATTAACTTTGATTTTGTAGTTAGACCCATTCACCCCGGCACCTTCTTTCACCTCTGCGTTCCACAGATACCCCTTAACAACAACAACAACAACAACAACAACAACAACAACAACAACAACAACAATAATAATAATAATAATAATAATAATAATAATAATAATAATAATAATAATAATAATAATAATAATAATAAACATATACTAGCTGCTTCAATGGCTCAAGGAGCAGCGCGTCAAGACCACATCACTAACCATTCGGCAAAACAGAAGAACGTTAATAATAATACTTTTTCCATACCTTAGAGTGTCCTGCGGATTCGCAAATAGATACAGCACTTCCAGGATCAAAAGTATCTACAGCAGTCTTTATGGAATCTAGAGCTCACTTTGAATTCAAATGCTTCTATCTAGGTTCCCCACCTCGTTAACACTGGTTCTGTGTAAGATAGCACTCGTTGTGGGTCTTTCGAAAAAAAAAAAAAAAAAAAAAACTTCTCTCGTACGGGAATTAATCTATTCACTGGGGAAAACTTCAGTTAGTCTAACTTTCTTGACTGAATGGTCAGCGTTGGGGCCTTTGGTTCAGAGAGTCCAGGGTTCGATTGCCAGCCGAGTTGGGGATTTTAATTGCTTCTGATTCATTCTTCTGGCTCGGGGACTGGGTGTTTGTGTTCGCCCCAACACTTTCCTCGTCATATTCTGACAACACACTACACCACCAAACAACACAGAAACACGCAATAGTAATTACATCCCTCCATACAGGTTTAGCGTCAGGAAGGTCATTCGGCCGTAAAACAGGACCAATTCCACAAGTGCGACACGGTTCGAACCTGCGACCCTATAGATGCGGGAAAGAGGTATTTCACCATTTAAAAGTTGGAAAGTGAGTGTAGCAAAGTTTAAAAATCTCATTTGCTTAATATTTATCAGCCTAGTGTCGCGTCATAGGGGGTGACAGTGGTATACTTCAATGTATAAATAAAACGGTCGGGCTGAGAGACTCAGACGGTTCGGGCGCAGGATTTTGATCACAACTTGGCAGGTTCGATCCTGGCTCAGTTCGGTGTTATTTGAAGGTGCTCAAATACGACAGCCTCCTGTCGGTGGATTCACTGGCACATAAAAGAACTCCTGCGGTACTAAATTCTTGCACCTTGGCGTCTCCGAAAATCGTAAAAGTAGTTAGTGGTACGTAAAGCAAAGTAACATTATTATCATTGTAAAAATAAAACGGATGCAGAAGTTCATTGCTTTGTGCAATTTCTTTCATAGTTCCTCGCTATCGACAACTAATACTTCACAATAGTTAAGCATGGGTAACACGAGCATCTGATTTAATATTACCATCTTATAAATAAATAAATATTTCCGCCTCTGTAGTTTAGTTGTTAGTGTGATTAGCTACAACCCCCGAAGGCCCGGGTTCGATTCCCGGCTCTGCCACAAAATTTGAAAAGTGATACGAGGACTGAAACGGAGTCCACTGAGTCTCGGGAGGGTCAACTGAGTAGATGGGATTCGATTCTCCCTTCAGCCATCCTCGAAGTGATCTTCAGTGGTTTCCCAGTTCTTCTCCAGGCAAATGCCGGTATGGAGCCTAACTTAAGGCCATGACCACTCCCTTCTCTCTTCTTTGTCTATCCCTTCCCACCATCCCGTCCCTCGGCAAGGCCCCTGTTCAGCATAGCAGGTGAGGCAGCCAGGCAGAGGTACTGGTCTTTCTCCCCACTTGTATCCACCGATCCAGAGTCTCACGCTCCAGGGCACTGTCCTTGATAATTTAAGGTCCCGAATTGATTATTTAATGTTAATTAAAATACAGATTATAAATCTTATTTCCAATGTTATGATCCTGTGGAATAAAATTATTACGTGGTACCCATCCTTCGTGTCACCACTCCTACACTTTTGCTATCCCATCGTCGCTATAAGACCTATGTGTCGGTGTGATGTAAAGCATATTATTACATTTAAAAAGCTGACGTAACTATGATGAAAATATACGAGTTGTTGCAGATTTTTCAATCCAGTTTATAGACTTTTAACAGACAAAACTGAAGTTTTTGCCTCACCAAATGCCTTCAATGTGTTAATGCGATGTTAAATCACTAGCAAAGGAACAAAAGGTAATCGCTGGACTGAGTGGCCCGGATGGTAGAAGCGCTGGTCTTCTGAGCCAAAATTTGTGGATTCGATCCCGGCGTAGTCTAATGGTATTTGAAAGTGGTCAATTACGCCAGCCTCGTGTCCATAGATTTATCGGCGTGTAAAAAAATGCTGTGGAAAACATTTCGGCTCCACGAAGTCTCCGAAAAGCTTAAAAGTATTTAGCGTGACGTAACCCCAATAACATTATTACTGTGAATACAATACATTTGGCGTGCTGTAATGTGTTAATGTTCCGGTAAGAGCTCTTGGATATCTCACTTTTTCTGTCTAGTGAAGTCACGCAGACAATTAATATTACCCCTAATATAAGGCGGTTACGCTTTAGAACATGAAACCACAATTTCCGGGCAATCAATTCGAGTTTTCGTACTGTACTTACACTTTGGTAAAAGCCAGATGATTATCTTATTTCCACTGTTATGGTCCTGTGGATTAATATTGTTACGTGCCAGTCCCATGGTAGCCCCCTTGGGCACTTCTTGGAAGAGACCAGTCAATCAGCCGACCGGGAAGCTGCCACGCCGGCTTGGAGGGCATGGCTAACATTTCCGTGTATTGTTCTCGTCGGCTGCCATCCCTATCTAGGAACTGTTCAACATTCAGCTCGAAGGCTGGTTTGATCCTCAATAAACAGAGCGAGTTGGCCGTGCTGTTAGGAGCGCGCAGCTATGAGCTTGCATTCGGGAGATAGTGACTTCGCCCCCCCACCGTCGGCAGTCCTGAAGATGGTTTCCCGTGGTTTCCCATTTTCAGAACAGGCAAATGCTGGGGCTGTACTACTGCTACTTCCGCTTCTTCCCCATTTATAGGCCTTTACTATCCCATCCTCACCATAGACCTATCTGTGTCGGTGCGACGAAAAGCCTATTGTAAATGTAATGATCCTCAATAACTCCACCATCAGCTGTCATAGATGACTTAGGCTTCACTTAAGGGGAATACTAGGAAAATGAGGAGTGAGGTAACTTCGCGTTGCTTTCCTCACAGAGCCAGAAGTTGCTATTACCTCTCAACGTTTCATGTTCACTGAAATGCATGCACCAACCGATCCTATGAGCGACATTTTCACGCCGTTCAGAACAGGGGCTGGCTGGGTTAGGAATGGCATTACTAGCATCCCGCATACCTCAGTTACTTTCATGTTGTCAAACCCAAGGATAAGACTGAGACAGGTCAATGAAAGTAACAAAAGTGATCTCTCCATAGCAGAAGACTGTAAGTACTAGATCCCTTTAGCAAGGCGCAATTTTATTGTTAATTAATTTAAAAAACAGTCCTCTGGAGCCGTCTCCCCATAGGAGGACGATGATGGCGTGTGGTCTCAGAGGAGGCCTGGTGCAGGTCTTTCGAGTTGACGCCGTACAGGCGACCTGAGCTTCTGTGAGTATTTGGCCCTACCTGCGATGAATTCTGATGATGAAGACGCACACACACTCAGCCCCGATCAATCGTAATTAGCCAATGAATGTTAAAATTCCAAACCCAGTCGGGAATCAAACCCGAGACTCACTAGTACAAAGAAACAACACGCTAACCATTTAGCCATGGAGCCGAACAGGAGGAATATTATCCCCTAATTTAAGTTTCCCTTATCAGAATTGCCACACTGTGGATATCGGACCACTGACGGAGGTTGCGCTCTCAGCCTAACCTTCTCCACCCTTGTCCTTGTTTCCCTTCGGTCCTGCTTCCTATAAATAGGTCCTGTTTTTCTGTACTTTTCGTTTCGGAAGATGCGAACGAAATAGTTCGTTTTCCTGCGTTTTACTTCATATGATTTCCAGCACAACCTTCTCGTTGGTGACAAGGTCTACCAACGGCGTCTTGAACATTCTGCCATGCATTCACAATTGGTGATATTTATGAAATTTTCAATTTTGACTCAGTCAATTTTTAACTGCTCGATTCTTCAGTCTACCAAAATCCATTTTGAATAAATAAATTCAGAAAATAACTGGAAAAACATATGGTAACAGAATTATACTTGAAAAAGGAACAACTTCATTAAAATAAAATGACATGATTCGTTCTTGAAAAAACATCATCCGATTCTGTCAAATCATACTCAAAATTTTTAGAAATGTTTATTTCTGTTTAAATCCTTAAAAAATGGAAATGTGGAATTTATTTGTATCTAAATGAAGTTCTCTCTTCTCTCCACTCTAGCATCAAAAAGCGGGTTGTTCCAAAACCGTTGCTCTATCGTTGGCGTGAGTCCTGCTAGCTAGTCAGTCAATTGACCTGCAATGCCAAGCAACCCCCACCCCCCCCGCCCTGAATAGATCATTGATTCGTCGTATTTTATATTTACTGTTATTATTCTTTTTACAGCTTTATTCCTATCTATGGAGCTCGATAGAACCTATTTATCCCATGTTGATTTTTCTTTTCTCAAAATCTCTTCATCTGGGATCTGAAAACTTTCCTCCGTTCTTCAGTCCATAATTTATTGATCCTGGTATCCATTTTATCAGAAAAATTATGGTGTTGACTGATTTTTTGAATTTGAATCGATCTTGAATAATTTCCTGCAGGATGCCAATTTCCTGAAGGTCGTTTTCCTTTTCACTAAGCCAGTTTTTCTTGACTTTCATTGAGAGAGCAAGGTTGAGAATCCTATTAATGAGCTTATATTCTTCATTCTGAGAATGAGGCCATAGAACTGTAATAGCCTTTTCCTGATAGTGTTGGTGATCTTTTGAGAATGCTGGGACTTCCGTTTTATCCAGATTCCCTCTGAGTAGACTCGACCAAATATTTTCCACAATATTTTCCTCTCCTGTTTCTCTATGTCTTTAGTAAGTGATCTGCCTCCAATGATAAACGTTTCCGTGGCGAATAGTGCTTCAGGTTTGATAACCGAGTTGTAACGTCTTAATTTTGCGTTCCTGGATATTGATTTTTTTGTTATATCTGTTCCAGGCCTTCTTTAATTTTGTGATCATCTCTTTATTTGATAATGATTCAAGCCTCATGGCTGAATTATTTCTTCTAAGTACTTGAACTTATTCACTTGATTAATTTTGTTATTATTATTATACCTTCTCCATCCAGTTGAACTGCGCGCCTTCTAAAAGGCCATCTGTGCTGTGAATCCTAAGCGATGTATCTGAAGATACTTGGTCTTTTAATCTTTAGATGTCTCTACTATCGATCGGCTTATGTGTCCCCTCTGGTGGGAGTACGGACTATTAATTTTTAAGGGAATTATCTATTTTCAATATTAGTAAACCTTAAGAGTTTGTAGATTGCTTTTTATGTGCGAAGGTTATCAGTATTTCTACGGCTTCCTTAGTTATTAACCAATCAGGATTTTTTGCTTATTTTTTCTAGCCGATTTAAACTGGAGGTGAGTACAGGCATTCTGCCTAGATCAAGAGAATTCTGGAACTTCCCCTCTGAGTTGCTATGAAAGCTGAGCGCTTTAGGGCCGTTTTGTCATCTTCATCGCTTCGGTCTAGTGGGTGTGTGTACGGCGTATTTTAGGAGGCAGGGGCAGCCTTGCCCTTGTCGGAAGGATCAACAACTCAAGGTTATGGCAGACATCTTTTAACAGGCAGTTACTTTAGAAAAAGATTTCAAACTTATTTCTTAATGTAAAATTCTAAAGTTTCTGTTTAAATGTAAATTTTCGGCAAGTCTAAGGAGTAAGTTCTAATCCCTGTTGGGAAAAATATAAATTTGGAAATGAAGAGTGTTCACCCTCTGTTAATTCCCACTCAACTTGGTATGGGGTGACTTTTAATTCTTCACACTGTTTTGGAACGTAATATTTCGCATCCAGTCACCCCGCTGTAGTTAGGCTCAGCCTCTGCAACTTCGCACCATAAGCCCATTTAGGATTTTAAGAGTCTTTTAAAAGGAGTGCGAGTGTTTCGCCTTTTGTTTATGGCCGATCGTTTTGAACCTTTCATTTTGTACATGAAGGCCATTTAGAATGGGCACTCATTGCCCCTGTTTAAATTGCCATTATCTATAGACGAGTGTGTCGAGCAGAAATGAGAGTAACGCAGTTTTTGAAATTTATATAGTGTAAAATTTGAGAAGAAACGTGTGCCTCTGAGAGGCTGGACTGTAGTAAATTTTGGGTCCCAGTCTCCTAGAATGTAAGTGAGTGGAGCACATAAGCTTCTGTAATAATGCACCTTTAGAGCTACAATGCCTATTTCTTTGTAAACTATTGTGTCGATAAGATTCTCTATTGCACTTGATTTTTGACTTTAAGTCGTTGTTATTTTGGGAGCCGACGAGCTCATCTTATACTATTGCTGTTCATTCTCTAGCTACCAAATTTAAAAATAAAAAATTAAAGAAATAAAATTTCAAAAATTTAGTGGGTACTTTAATTTACGCTCTGATATTATCACTATCCAACCATTCAACCCAGAACCTTCTTACACCTCTCTAAACCACGAAACCCCCGGAACAATTATTATTATTATTATTATTATTATTATTATTATTATTATTATTATTATTATTATTATTATTATTATTATTATTATTATTATTATTATTATGTGCGTATGGACCCAATGGATCACGCAAAGCTCTAACGATTCTGTTTCCTGAGTTGCCAAACAGCTCTCATCCTTTCTCCGTGGATCCTTTTTCGTTCTTCTGTCCACTTTGCTCCAGTCTTCTTTTTCACTTCGTTCTCTGGTTGCACTTTCCATCCATTAATTTTTTTCCTATAAAGGTTTCTGTCCGCGGTGTCATTTGGGTTTATCTGGGCTTTTTCCAGATCCTTCTTCACTTCTAGTACCCATGGAATATTTTTTAGATGTTCTATGTAGGTGAGAATCTTGTGTGTCAGTCTACTTGCCGGCAATCTGTGGACGTGCCCATAGAATTTCAGACGTCTTTTACGGATGTCTGCTGCAATGTTGGAATGCTCTTCTGTCTCTCTGCGTAACCTCAGTCTATATCCATCTTCTGTTTTTCGGGGGCCGAGAATTTTCCTCAGGATTCTCCTTTCTTCTTTTAAAATATTTTCTAGGTCACCTTTCCCGTTTAGTGTAAGGGTCTCAGTGGCATATAAGACTTCGGGCTTTATTACTGTATTATAGTGTCTGATCTTTGCATGGCGGGACAAGCACTTTTTATTGTATATGTTGTGAACCCTACCGTAGGCTTTCCGAAATTTTTGTAGGCGAATTTTCTGGGCAACCTTCTCGCCTCCCGTTGGTTCAAGTATTTCTCCCAAGTACTTGAAGTGTGATTATTATTATTAATATTATTATTATTATTATTATTATTATTATTATTATTATTATTATTATTATTATTATTATTATTATTATTATTATTATTATTATTATTATTATTAGTTTGGGTTCAGGAAAGAAGTAGGAACGGGAGAAGCTATTATAGCACTTAAAACCATCTTGGAGAGAAGACTGCAGCTTAACAAAAATACATATATGGCTTTTGTAGACCTGGAAAAAGCTTTTGACAATGTTCAGTGGAAAAGATTGTTCAAAATTATGAAGGACCTTCATTTGGACTGGAAAGACAGAAAAGCAATACTTAATCTCAACATCCATCAAAGAATAAACATCGAAAGTAATGATAAAGTATGCAAGGTGAGAATCAGGAAAGGAGTAAGACAGGGGTGTTCCTTATCACAATTTCTATTTAATCTGTACAATGAAGAGGCCATGAAAATTTTTAAATCCAAAACACCTGGCATTAAAATAAATGGAACAACTGTTCACTGTATTAAATTTGCCGACGATATTGCACTTCTGGCTGACAATGAGGAGAACATGCAGATCATGCTCAGCAAATTAACATCCATCTTCAAAGATTTCCAACTTAACGTTATTGTAAATAAAACTAATGTTATGGTTGTAAGCAAATCTAAAATGAAGCCAGAGGCGCAGCTCAGAATTGGAAATATTTTAATAAAACAGGTGCACAAGTTCTGCTACTTAGGATCAGTTATTACCGATGACAACAGATGCACTGTGGAAATAAAAAGAAGGATTTCCCTGTGTAGGAAAGCCTTTGAGGAGAAGAAGCAGCTCTTAACTAATAAATCCTTAAATACTGAACAAAATAAATTATTTATCAAAGCGTTCATTTGGAGTGTGCTGCTATACGGCTGTGAAGGATGGACTCTCTTGAAGGAGGACGTGAAACGACTAGAGGCAGTGGAAATGTGGCTATGGAGGAAGATGACAAGAACTAGCTGGATTGAGAAGAAAACTAATGAAGCAGTGCTTAGAGAAATAAACACCCAGAGACATTTAATAACAACGATAAAAAGGAGAAAAGCGTCAGTTTTCGGTCACATTCTCCGGCATAATAACTTCATAAAGAACTTGTTCGAAGGCAAGGTGATGGGAAAGAAAGGCAGAGGGAAACCACGGAAGAAGATCATTGAAGAGGTAATTGAGATGATGGGTTGCCAAGGTTATGGAGAGGTGAAGAGGATCGCAGAGAGAAGAGATCAATGGTTGCAGCGACAAGGCGAAGCCTTTAGATAATGATTATTATTATTATTATCATTGTCCTCGTATTAAAATTGTTTTGTAATCTATTCAGGGGTTGTTAATGAGCATCTAATGGGCTACCTATTAAACCGGTAATTTTCCGTTGTCTTCTTTTTTAGGTATTATTCTGTTATCATACCCCTTCTTTTTCAGGTAGTTTATGAATTTATTTACTCAAAATTAGTTTCGGCAGACTGAACAAGATGACATTTATAAATGCATTCACAAATCAAAGGCCTGGATTCGTTTCATTGACGAAGTCTTTAGTAATCATCCTTCGTCACCGTTCAGCCACACCGGTAACTCATATAACTTCATGACATGCCAAAGAGTTTTGAATTGAAGGCCATCGTTCCCACACAAGATGCATTTCAGAAAAACACTTCTTGCAATGAGAATTTAGGTTTCAATTTCTATACTAGGATCATATTCTTGTGTTAGTCAGCATAAAAGTGCTTGGAATTCAACACATATGCGAAGCAATTAATTACCTTTATCGTACCGTATCCAGATAGCGATCAGTTTATACCGATGATGCTCCCAACAATTCGAATATATACTGACTGACAGAGCAAATGCAACACCAAGAAGGAGTGGTTCGAAAGGGATGAAAGTTGGGGAAAAAAACAGAGACGGCACGGACGAATAATTGATGTTTATTTCAAACCGATATGCAGGTTACACAATGCGCACGGCAACGACTCAGTAGGATGTAGGACCACCGCGAGCGGCGATGCACGCAGAAACACGTCGAGGTACAGAGTCAATAAGAGTGCGGATGGTGTCCTGAGGGATGGTTCTCCATTCTCTGTCAACCATTTGCCACAGTTTGTCGTCCGTACGAGGCTGGGGCAGAGTTTGCAAACGGCGTCCAATGAGATCCCACACGTGTTCGATTGGTGAGAGATCCGGAGAGTACGCTGGCCACGGAAGCATCTGTACACCTCGTAGAGCCTGTTGGGAGATGCGAGCAGTGTGTGGGCGGGCATTATCCTGCTGAAACAGAGCATTGGCAGCCCCTGAAGGTACGGGAGTGCTACCGGCCGCAGCACATGCTGCACGTAGCGGTGGGCATTTAACGTGCCTTGAATACGCACTAGAGGTGACGTGGAATCATACGCAGTAGCGCCCCAAACCATGATGCCACGTTGTCTAGCGGTAGGGTGCTCCACAGTTACTGCCGGATTTGACCTTTCTCCACGCCGACGCCACACTCGTCTGCGGTGACTATCACTGACAGAACAGAAGCGTGACTCATCGGAGAACACGACGTTCCGCCATTCCCTCATCCAAGTCGCTCTAGCCCGGCACCATGCCAGGCGTGCACGTCTATGCTGTGGAGTCAATGGTAGTCTTCTGAGCGGACGCCGGGAGTGCAGGCCTCCTTCAACCAATCGACGGGAAATTGTTCTGGTCGATATTGGAACAGCCAGGGTGTCTTGCACATGCTGAAGAATGGCGGTTGACGTGGCGTGCGGGGCTGCCACCGCTTGGCGGCGGATGCGCCGATCCTCGCGTGCTGACGTCACTCGGGCTGCGCCTGGACCCCTCGCACGTGCCACATGTCCCTGCGCCAACCATCTTCGCCACAGGCGCTGCACCGTGGACACATCCCTATGGGTATCGGCTGCGATTTGACGAAGCGACCAAGCTGCCCTTCTCAGCCCGATCACCATACCCCTCGTAAAGTTGTCTGTCTGCTGGAAATGCCTCCGTTGACGGCGGCCTGGCATTCTTAGCTATACACGTGTCCTGTGGCACACGACAACACGTTCTACAATGACTGTCGGCTGAGAAATCACGGTACGAAGTGGGCCATTCGCCAACGCCGTGTCCCATTTATCGTTCGCTACGTGCGCAGCACAGCGGCGCATTTCACATCATGAGCATACCTCAGTGACGTCAGTCTACCCTGCAATTGGCATAAAGTTCTGACCACTCCTTCTTGGTGTTGCACTTGCTCTGTCAGTCAGTGTATATTTAGCCACCGAACTTGTCCTTCTAACTTTCCTTCGGTCTTATCTCACATTATGACGTACACGTATGCACAGAAATAGCGTCCCGATATAAACAAAGCATGACTTCCCCACCGCCTCCTCGCTTAACGCATTGCTGCAGGTAGACAGTCCGCTACAAGACTTTGTTGTGATAGAAAAGGGCACAGTACTGGATGTATAGCAATACACATACCGTGCATTCAGTACTACCCATTTACTTCCTTGCCCTCCTTTTCGATAATGGAGTGGCCTTCAACACTACTTCCCATCTTTTCGGTACTGGAGTGGCCTTAAACACTACCCCTTCACTCCCTACCCACCTTTTCAGTACCGGAGTAGGGCAGTGTTGATTGTTTGTGCCGGGACACCATTTCTGTGTATACTGTATTTCACTGGGTTTTACATGACGTAGGAAAAATGATGATGCTGAAACTTGTTGTTTAATGGGGCTTAACATCTGGGTCATCGGACCCTTAAAGAAAATGTATTCCAACTTCCGCTTCTTGATATTTCTCAAAATTTCCTCCGCATTTCTTACTTTGTCAGTCTACCTCATACCGAGAGAATAGCTGCGCAGTTTGTGTCACGTAGCTGTCAACTTGCATTCACGAGATAGTGGGTCGAAACCCTATATCGGCAGCCCTGAAGATATTTCCCATGCTTTCCCATTTTAAAACCGTCCTACTCGTTGTCTGAATGATCAGTGTACTGGCCTTCGGTTCAGAGGGTCCCGGGGTCGATTCCAGGCCGGGTCGGGGATTTTAACCTTCATTGCTTAATTCCAAAGGCCCGGGGGCTGGGTGTTTGTTCTGTCCCCAACATCCCTGAAACTCACACACCACACATAACACTATCCTCCACCACCATAACACGCAGTTACCTACACATGGCAGATGTCTCCCACCCTCATCGGTGGGTCTGCCTTACAAGGGCTGCACTCGGCTAGAAATAGCCACACGAAAGTATTATTATTATTATTATTATTATTATTATTATTATTATTATTATTATTATTATTATTATTATTATTATTATTATTATTATTATTATTATTATTATTATTTTCAAACCAGGCAAATGTTGGGACAGTACCTTCATTTAGGCCAGGGCTGCTTTTTTCCCACCGGGCGAGTCGGCCATGCTGTTAGGAGCGCGCAGCTGTGAGCTCGCATCCGGGAGATAGTGGGTTCGAACCCCACTGTCGGTAGCACTGAAAATGGTTTTCCGTGGTTTCCCATTTTCACACCAGGCAAATGCTGGGGCTGTAACTTAATTAAGGCCTTGGCCACTTCCTTCCCATTCCTAGGCCTTTCCTGCCCCATCGTCGCCATAAGACCTGTCTGTGTCGGTGCAACGTAAAGCAAATAGCTTTCTTCCCAGTCCTAACACTTTGATAAAATCCTTCGATATGTTAGTGCGACGTTAACAAAAGAAGAAAAGGAAAGAAAAACTGACACTTATCTAGAACTCACTTGACTTTCAACAATCGATTAATGACATGCAGACTAAGACGTCACACTAAATGTAACTTAAAAGCTTCTCAGTTTGTCGAACACAGAAGTTCAATATAAATATTACAATATAATATACCTGTAAAAAACCGTACTACTAAACAAGGAATAAATATACACACATTTAAAGAAAAAGTTACATACTTCGTTCTTAAAATAACGTCATCAGATTCTATCAAGTCATACTCAATATTTGTAAATATGTTCATTTCTGTCCAAACTCCTAGGAATTTGAAATTTGGAACTTATATTAATGAAGTCCTGTTTGCCTCCAGTCCAGCATACTATGCGGGACATTTGAAAAACCGTTGCTCTTTCATTGGCCCGAATCCAACCGGCTGCCAGACTGCTGACCCTCCATTACGTCACGTCTCCCACCCGGGTCAGATCAATGACATGCTGCACTTTACCTTCATGTGCTTTACCTCTAGTGTTCCCTTAGTATTATCATCGTTGTTGCTATCATTATTATTATTATTATTATTATTATTATTATTATTATTATTATTATTATTATTATTGGTATTACAATTCTTTTTTCAAACCATGTAAGAGTTCTTAATGAGCATTTATTTGTCTGCCTATTATACCAGCGATTTTATAAATCGTACTTATATTTTTAATTAGAGAGATGTTAATTTTAGTGATAAGTGATAATCTAAAAACCCGTCGTTGTTTAATAGTGTGTTCTTTTTACAGGTATGTTATAGTGTAACATTTGCACTGATCTTATGTGTTTGACAGACTGAATAGCTTTACATTTAAGTGATCCAGCATATAAAGTATAGGTTCCTTCCTAAAAAGCAGAACAAAAACCCACAATAATGCATATTATAATCACTGTATGCTGATTTTACACTGACTGACAGAGCAAATGCAACACCAAGAAGGGGTGGTCAGAACTTTATGCCAATTGCAGGGTAGACTGACGTCACTGAGGTATGCTCATGATGTGAAATGCGCCGCTGTGCTGCGCACGTAGCGAACGATAAATGGGACACGGCGTTGGCGAATGGCCCACTTCGTACCGTGATTTCTCAGCCGACAGTCATTGTAGAACGTGTTGTCGTGTGCCACAGGACACGTGTATAGCTAAGAATGCCAGGCCGCCGTCAACGGAGGCATTTCCAGCAGACAGACGACTTTACGAGGGGTATGGTGATCGGGCTGAGAAGGGCAGGTTGGTCAGTTCGTCAAATCGCAGCCGATACCCATAGGGATGCGTCCACGGTGCAGCGCCTGTGGCGAAGATGGTTGGCGCAGGGACATGTGGCACGTGCGAGGGGTCCAGGCGCAGCCCGAGTGACGTCAGCACGCGAGGATCGGCGCATCCGCCGCCAAGCGGTGGCAGCCCCGCACGCCACGTCAACCGCCATTCTTCAGCATGTGCAAGACACCCTGGCTGTTCCAATATCGACCAGAACAATTTCCCGTCGATTGGTTGAAGGAGGCCTGCACTCCCGGCGTCCGCTCAGAAGACTACCATTGACTCCACAGCATAGACGTGCACGCCTGGCATGGTGCCGGGCTAGAGCGACTTGGATGAGGGAATGGCGGAACGTCGTGTTCTCCGATGAGTCACGCTTCTGTTCTGTCAGTGATAGTCACCGCAGACGAGTGTGGCGTCGGCGTGGAGAAAGGTCAAATCCGGCAGTAACTGTGGAGCGCCCTACCGCTAGACAACGCGGCATCATGGTTTGGGGCGCTATTGCGTATGATTCCACGTCACCTCTAGTGCGTATTCAAGGCACGTTAAATGCCCACCGCTACGTGCAGCATGTGCTGCGGCCAGTGGCACTCCCGTACCTTCAGGGGCTGCCCAATGCTCTGTTTCAGCAGGATAATGCCCGCCCACACACTGCTCGCATCTCCCAACAGGCTCTACGAGGTGTACAGATGCTTCCGTGGCCAGCGTACTCTCCGGATCTCTCACCAATCGAACACGTGTGGGATCTCATTGGACGCCGTTTGCAAACTCTGCCCCAGCCTCGTACGGACGACCAACTGTGGCAAATGGTTGACAGAGAATGGAGAACCATCCCTCAGGACACCATCTGCACTCTTATTGACTCTGTACCTCGACGTGTTTCTGCGTGCATCGCCGCTCGCGGTGGTCCTACATCCTACTGAGTCGATGCCGTGCGCATTGTGTAACCTGCATATCGGTTTGAAATAAACATCAATTATTCGTCCGTGCCGTCTCTGTTTTTTCCCCAACTTTCATCCCTTTCGAACCACTCCTTCTTGGTGTTGCATTTGCTCTGTCAGTCAGTGTATTACAAAACTTTAGGTTTTGTCGTAAAGCTAGTATTAATTAGTAGTATGTGTGTGTATATCTATTTATACCAAGGAATTACTCTATGTTGGGGCGATGTAGTGTATTTTTGTCAGATTTGGCAACATAAAGTAGGTGGTAACCTCTTTAATGTTTGGACATGCCTGTGCTATCCCATGACCTTTGTCATGCCAGTACACCAGAGATCCTTCACATAGACTTCCATAATTAGGAACCAATATGTACGATCCGTCACTCCAGTTCAATTTTTTTTTCCTTTAAATATGTTTCAGATGACCATTCGGGTGATGCTGATTATGTTAACTGGAATCGTGCGTCACATGGCACAAGGAGCATTCGAATTTCAGGAAGAAATATACAATGCTTATTCAAATTTAACACGTGTTCTGGAGTATTCATTGGGTGCCATGACGGACAGCATCGTGCGGCGGTACTTCTTCAACACTCTCTGTGTTGGCATCGTTACACAGACATCAAGTCATTTTCCAGTGAGCCAAGTGACGTCCTGCGCGGCTTCCTATATTCTTACAGTGGATATTAATGAAATGGAAGGTCTCCTGCTCAAAGTTCTCGACGCTCCCTGCTTGGCGTTCGTGTTGCAGGTGGCAGATCCAACAGTGCTACTGAATATTCTGGCGGACGTGTCACGCAGAGGAGTTCAGCGAGCCAACAGGCGATATCTAGTGCTTCCCCTGGGAACACAGGTACTTTGTAAATCATTTATTCTAGCGTTCTATTCCGAGCTCCATGCCGCATGCGTCAGATAACTTGCACCACGCGCATGCTAAAGGTCATTCCATGTTCAGAAAACAGTATTGCTCTTACGGACCTACAAGGAGCGAAAACAATTCCTCTTAGACACCCATCATTCCTCGTGATTAAGTAATATTACAATGTACTTTGTATTGTATTATGCAAGAAAGAAAGAAAACAGGATGATGCATTTTTTTCCCATGGGTTAATAAAGTAACTACTGAAGCTTTTCTATTTCATAAATTCATTCGCAGGGGAGGAAGCGCAATGGCGGAAAGGCCATCGCTTTGTTGCACCGCCTGCTCGGTATGCATCCGATAGTTGCTTAGAATTCCTTCCCATTCCATTCTTAAACTTGTAAAACGACTAGCGAAGAATTTGCCGCTAGACGGCAGCACGAAACAGCCCTAGTTGTCGCGGGAATACAAATAGATAAGCACATAAGCGAAGGTGAAAATCTGAAAGTAAATTGCTTCAGGTGCTGTGTTTAGATGCTGGACACTGACGAATTTATACACATATTTCATAAATCGTATGGTAGGTACAGCCTACGAAAATTCGACTCAGGCCATCACGTGCAATGAGTTTTCCATCAATAACTGCAAAGCTGCTGTAACTGGTGCTGAAGAAACTTGCACAGCATGAAGCACATTCATCTTTTCAAAAGAACTTTGTTCGACATGCTTCCACTTTAGATCCCGAACAGATTTCACCACGAGTTTTTTTCTGAACTTCCTTTAAATGATTAAGCCATCTCCATCTGCCATGTAATGTTCAAGAAACTAAGATGTAATGTTTTTTTAATGTGGCAATAATTTCAAGATAAATAAATTTTTCGCATGGAGTTGCCTCGACGAACCACACATGACTTTATTTGTCCATCACCAAAGTTCTTGAACAGTGAAGTATTCGTTCTACGCTTACCCGTCACAAGACTAACGACATAGAATCCAGCAAAACCTGTTGAACCAGGAGGTTATAGACGCCCTCTTCTTCGTCAAGTCCATAGAATCTGTACTCTTCTATATTCTTTACTATGGATAAGCCAATCTGTAACTAACAATTTGTCGCAGATAAGAAAGCAAATTTTCTCCAGATCATTCAAGTTAGTGGCTTCTGCTTGCAGTTTTTCCTTTATTAGCGGTAAAATAACTGCTCCGCACTTCATAATTCCTGGATACCTACCTAATGCACTACGTCAAGGTGACTATATTAATTTTGAACTCTGTCCATACTCGTAATATTTAGGAGAAGCAATCCGCTAACAAATCCCGTAAAATATAGGCAATTTTCATTGAAAAAGTGTACAGTACCGACTTACTTTCCAATGTTTCATTCCGAAAGATTGGGTCTATTCGGTGCTACCACCTACATTGAGTATTTGTAAACGCAGTATTTCACTTAGTTCCATGTTAAAATGTTGTAATGAGCAGGCAGTGCATATCGAGCAGGCGGTGATTTGTTGCCTTCCTTCATTATCCTCAGGTGTCACCCTGGTACATGTAACGCGTAATCCATTACACTGTTAATCCTGGCAGTTTATTAGTGTTGTAGAGAAGTAATCGATCTATGTGTTGCGTATGTTCTTTTCTTCATTTCAGTGGTTAGGTTAATAACGGGATGGATAGCTCAAAGAGGAGTCTCGTTCGCTTTCAACTGTCATAAAACATTATTTTTGGAGAGTTGTCTAAAACAGTTTCGGATGAGCTTTACTGTGTTTATTAATCTTGCATGACATAAATTTATTTTTCATCTTCTACGATCAGAAAGAAGGAACTAATTAACATAAATCATTTTCCACGAGTTAGTTTTGTGCAACTACGCCTATGAAAGGGATCTCAATACATGCATACATACATACATACTGTACAGTACATACATATATCATTGTAGACCGTTTTGTCTTTCAGCGTTCTGTTTACAAGCCTCTGTGAATTTACTAAACGTCGCCACAATTCTCTGTCTGCAGCTAGTGCTGTGGCCTCATTTAATTCTATACATCTTATTCTTAAATCGTTAGAAACTGAGTCTAACCATCATCTCTTGGTCTCCCTCTACTTCCTTTACCCTCCATAACCGAGTCCATTATTCTCCTATGTAGCCTATCCTCCTCCATTCGCCTCATATGACCCCACCAACGAAGCCGGTTTATTCGCAAAGCTTCATCCACGGAATTCATTCGTAACTTAGCCTTTATCTCTTCATTCCGAGTACCCTCCTGCCATTGTTACCACCTGTTTGTACCAGCAATCATTCACGATACTTCCATGTGTGTTGCATTGCAACTATTTTCAAGTTCCAAGATATTAGACTGCAGGTTTCAGCACAATCTGTCACTAAGGATAAGATGTCCACCTACCCGAATACCTCCCTGCCAATTTATGTCTTTCAGCAGATGATTCATGTAAACTACGAACAACAATAGTGAAAGATTACAGCCTTGTCTAACCCCTGTAAATACTCGGAACCAAGAACTCATTCTGCCATCAATTCTCACTGCAGTCAAGTTGTTAACATTTATGCCTTTGATGGATTTTAATAATCTACCTTTAATTCCATAGTCCCCCAGTATAGTGAACATCTTTTCCCTCGGTACCCTGTCATATGCTTTCTCTAGATCTACAAAACATAAACATAACTCTTTATTCCTCTCGTAGCATTTTTCAATTACCTGGCGCATACAGAAAATCTTATCCTGACAGCCCCTCTGTGGTCTGAAACCACACTGGTTTTCATCCAACTTCCTCACAGCTACTCATCGCATCCTCCCTTCCAAGATGCCAGCGAAAACTTTGCCTGGTATACTAATCAATCAGATACCTCAATAGTTGTTGCAATCCTTCCTGTTCCCTTGCTTATAGATAGGTGAAATTACTGCTTTTGTCCAATCTGAAGGTAGCTTACCAAAACTCCATGCTAATCTTATTACTTTGTGAAGCCATTTCTTCCCTGCCTTCCCACTATACTTCACTATTTGAGGTATAATTTCATCTATTCCTGCTGCTTTATGACAATGGAGTTCATTTATCATCCTTTCCACTTGCTCAAGCGTAATTTCAGCAACATTATTTTCCTCCTCCCCATGAGCTTGGTTGCTCGCGACACCACCAGGATGATTTCCTTTTACGTTGAGAAGATTTTAAAACATTCCCTCCAACTCTCCAGTGATTCCCTGGGATCTATTATGAGTTCACCTGAATTACCCAAAACACTGTTCATTTCCTTTATCCCTCCCTACCCAAGATTCTTTATTACATTCCAGAAATGTTTCCATGGTGTTTTATCTAGCCCTTCTAGGTTATTACCAAAATCATCTTACGACTTCTTTTTAGATTCAACAACTACCGAGCTCGATGGTTGCAGTCGCTTAAGTGCGGCCATTATCCAGTATTCGGGAGATAGTAGGTTCGAACCCCACTGTCGGCAGCCCTGAAGATGGTTTTCCGTGGTTTCCCATTTTCACACCAGGCAAATGCTGGGGCTGTACATTAATTAAGGCCACGGCCGCTTCCTTCCCACTCCTAGACCTTTCCTGTCCCATCGACGCCATAAGACCCATCTGTGTCGGTGCGACGTAAAGCAACTAGCTACTACTACTAGATTCAACAACTATTTTTTTTGCTCTGTTTCTGTCATCTACATACAATTCCCTGTCTACATCGGACCTTGTTTGGAGTCACTTCTGATAAGCCTTCTTTTTACGTTTACAAGCTTCTCTCACTTTATCAGTCCACCAAGATATTCACTTTATCCACATTTACCCTCAGTTGTTCCTAGGCATTGCCTTGCTGTTTCTACAGCAGCATCCCTGTATGCCAACCATTCTCTTTCTATATCCTGAACCTGCTTACTGTCCACTGTTCGGAAATTCTCACTAATTATATCCACCTACTTCTGAATAAATTCATCGTCCTGGTGATTTTCTATCCTTATTAGTTTGCAGACAGATTTCTCTTTCTTTATCCTAGGCCTACATATACTTAATTCACTACAGATCAGACAGTGGTCTGTATCATCGAAAAATCCCCGGAAAACCCGTACATTACTAGCGGATTTCCTGATATCGAAGTCTGTTCAGATATCGTCTATTATGGATCTGGTTACCCTAACCTCCCAAGTGTAGCGGTGAATAGCCTTATGTTTGAAGAATGAATAATTAACTGCTAAACCCATCCTAGCACGGAAGTCCAGCATACGCTTCCCATTCCTATTAAAACCAAACACCATGGCACTACAGCCCTTGAAGGGCCTTGGCCTACCAAGCGACCGCTGCTCATCACGAAGACCTGCAGATTACGAGGTGTCGTGTGGTTAGCACAACTAATACTCTCGGCCGTTTTTCTTGGCTTTCTAGACGAGGCTGCTATCTCACCGTCAGATAGCTCCTCAATTCTAATCACGTAGGCAGAGTGGACCTCGAACCAGCCTTCAGGTACAAGTAAAAATCCCTGACCTGGCCGGGAATCGAACCCGGGGACTCCGGGTAAGAGGAAGGCACGCTACCCCTACCCCATAAGGCCGGCCCCATCAATATTAGCTTCCATATCTTCTCCACTTTTGCAAATCACGCTTTTGTATCCCTCCGTTCTATTTCCAACTCTCGCATTGGAATCGCCCATTAGTACTACCCTATCCTTGCTGTTGACCCTGACTACGATGTCACTCAAAGCATCATAGAACTTGTCAACTTCATCCTCATCTGCACCCTCACATGGATAATACACTGAGACCCTCCTCATCCTAATTCCTCCAACTGATAAATCTACCCAAATCATTCGCTCATTTACGTGCCTAAAAGAAACTATGTTGCATACAGTAGCGTTCCTGATCAAAAGCCCTACCCCACACTCTGCCCTTCCCTTTTAAACACCCGTCATGTGCACTTTATATTCTCCTATCCCCTCCTCATTATCTCGCCTTACCCGAATATCACTTACTCCTAGCACATCCAGATGCATCCTCTTTGCTGAATCAGGCAGTTCTCCTTTCTGTGTTCCATAAGCTCCATTATTGATAGCTCCCCATCGAATTCCATCTCGTTCGCCAAGCTGTTTCGAAGGAGTCTCTCGCCTGTCAAATGGGAGTGGGACTTTTTTACTCGCATAGGTCCGAGGCTTCCTTAAATGTTCTGAGTTCAGTAAATTCACGAAGAAGTATGCTACCCTACTTACACATAGTCCAAGTGAGGATCTCTCCTCTAACAGGTTATGGGCCACCGGTGGATTGTATAGTCCTAGACACTTGAGCACAAGGGGGCCATGATTCAGAATATGTCCGAGATGCCCACTGCTATTCCATAGCAGCTGGTATCCCGACTCTCATTACTTCTTATTAGGCCACTCAGTCGTTGCCCTTGGTTCACCAACTAGGATGTAACTACAGTAACCCACACCATGAGGCACCAGATCTTAAACATGCAACAAAATCTTTAGATGTTTAATTCAAAGTATTTGAAGTGAAGAATATACTTAGGTAAGAACATTCAAGTAATGTCCGACTGATTGTCTTAATTTTCAGCGGCGGAGTCTTCGCTTCAGCCTGGGTTCGATTCCCGCCTACTAATAACTTAATCAAGTACAGGGAATCTTGTGCGAAAACACGATGCAAGTTCGGGATAAAAATTGCAAAAACACCCGTGCCTAGTGTCAATATAGTAAGAAATCTAGCTAAATTGTTCAAACAGACAGGCTTAGTAAATTATCGTAAAAGACGTACAGAAGAGAGATTAGATTGGGGACAGACTAGAACACACCCGTTAAAATGCCTTAGGTGTTTGGCGCAAGACACTGGATTAAGTAGAAGTTCTGCTAATAGAGCAATGATAGAGAGATAATTCACCTAATAGCCGCCCCAATTTTAATTAGGGAATAAAACGTTCGGCCTCCTAATCAATTCATATGAACAATATTTTTATGTGATGTTTGGATTAAGCAAGGCTTGGGTCATAACTCAAGATTACTAATGCCACCATCAGGCAGACTATCTATTTCAGATTTTATTTGAAAAAGAAGATCCAACACATGTTTCTACAAGTTAGGGAGTACAAGTGGTGTCTTACAATCGGCAATGACCGGGCGAGTTGGCCGTGCGGTTAGGGGCGCGCAGCTGTGAGCTCGCATCCAGGAGATAGTGGGTTCGAACCCCACTGTCGGCAGCTCTGAAGATGAATTTCCGTAGTTTCGCATTTTCACACCAGGCAAATGCTAGAACTGTACCTTAATTAAGGCCACGGCCGCTTCCTTTCCATTCCTAGGCTTTTCCTCTCCCATCGTCGCCATAAGACCTATGTGTGTCGGTGCGACGTTAAGCAAATAGCAAAAAAAAAAAAAAAAAAACAATCGTCAATGAGCGCTGAGTCCGCTATGGTCTGGATAATAGTGTCTGGAATTTTGTTTATTCTTATTAAGAAGTTCAGCGTCTCGTTAGGAATAGTCCCTCTAGTGCCAATCATAAGGACAATGACTTCCCATTTTTTTAAATTTCGTACTTCTTTCTGAGATCCTCAACGCATGGTTCATATATGGCATTTTCTCCTCACACACTAATCGAGGCTGCTGTTCATTTTCCTCAAATCTTCCAGCGGAATCATTCACCATATCCGTACCTTTCGCTCGGTCGATGACAACAAAATCAGCTCGTCCTTTGGATCCATTTGTGGAAAGACATCCTACTTCTTATTGGATATAGAAATCTTGTTGTTTACGGAGACTTCCAGCAATCAATTGGCAAACTCTATTGTGCCTATGGATCATCATAAGTTCTCCCTTAATAAATAACTCTAACACATGAGGTAAGGTTTCGAACTCGTCACATCTTCTGCAACGGGGTGAATTAAGGCTCCTTCCAGGGAGAGATCAAACTGGGAAGACATTAAAGTTCATTTTAATTGCTTCTGTCCGTTGCCCTCATGACATACCTCTCTTATTACTGATCCAAGCGTTTCCTTTCTTCCAGTGGGAAAATAATATCACTCCCTTAGTCTTGGGTGGTAATGTGCACCAACTTCTAAAGGAGTTCTTTCCGGATGAGATCGCGAAGAGGGTTTTAGAGGTGTTCAACTTGTTCCGTGCTAAGCGGCAGGTGTTCAAGACAATGGGCGATTTCACTACGGAGCTCCCTAGTGGCTTCGAAGTATGGGGTTCTCACATGCATCAGCCTTTTACAAATATTTATATGTTGAATGAAGGCCTCCCATTGAGCTTTGAAAATTTCAAGTCCTCTAAGGCAGCGTGGTGCGAAAATCATTGCATCTGCGGCGTTAGTAGGTAATCCAATAGTTTCTTTAACGGAACTCCTGGTAATTTTATCAATGTCACCAAGAAATTTCATTGTCAGATTTTTGAAAATCGCTCACTGGAATGGGTAGGTAAGTTGTGGCCAAATATATTGGTTGCGTATTTTCAGCTTCAATCGGGAATGAGAACGGGCGAACTAACCCAACTGGTTCAAATTGCTTGTGAGGTTATTGTTACTGCAGAAGAATTAAATTTAATTAAGTCTTGATATGTTACCCCAAGGTACCGTATTGTTTCATCCGGTGAAATGCACTCAATTGTATTCCCATCCAGAGTTGTGAGAGTAGAGGTAATCAGCTGACCTTTACGCATCAATATGGCCTTGATTTTCGTAGTATTTATTTGGAGTCCGATCTTGGCTAAATTTGTTACTTAACCCTCAACTGGTATCATCTACGTTTCTAACGTAACTGGTATCATACGTCTGTCAGACTCCAGATATTTACTTTTAAATTAAACAATTTGTTCTTAATTTTTTGTTATTTATTCAACTTAATTCCATTAAATATATGTTTGCAAATATGTCAGTGAAAAAATTAGAAGAAAAAATTACAAACCCAGAAAAAAAAAATATTAGAATGATGCTCCAAAAATGTGGACGCTTCTGCTTTTCTTAAAAATCTAGAAAATATGATTATTACGATTATTTCGCTGATATATCAGTATTATACAAAGACCATACAAACAAATAAAACATAAAATTACTGGAAAACTCCAAACATAAATTTAAATTTTAAGGTTCAAAGTCACTGTTTGTTAGAAAGCACAATTTTCCTTATCACAGGATATGTTACTTTTTTTTGGCTCACTCCAAGCAGATCGGTTTTCCGCACTTCTGGCACTGGTACTTCGTTCTTCTTTTCAGATGAGGATCGCAAAAGTAGCACGTTTTACGAACCTCGAAGAATTCAGGTTCCTCTTGTTCATCATCAATCTGATGAATCCTCCTCATCCAGAATGTCAGTTCACGTGGAGTTTTCTTCACCTCAGTAAGCATTTGACGATAGACCAGTGACTTGGCAAGTGTCTTCATAAAATCAAGCCTAGCCATTATCTCAATAAACACTCAATACTGAATAATGTCATTCCCGAACAATAGTCACGGAACTGGTATCATACGTCTGTCAGACGGCGCGATAAGTTTAATACTCACTTATTCAAGGTGAAACAAAGCGAGCGGTACATCACCTTCCCTGCAGGGAAACAACATTCCAACTGAGAGGTACACAAGGGAAGAAAGCAGTAGGCTGAGGATAGGAGAGGGGATGGCCTTGTGAAAATTTTCGGCCGTCTCACAGACGTATGATACCAGTTGAGGGTTAAACTAAAGCCATACAGGATACTATCGGTACAAGAGTTAAGGGAATATGACCCAAATAAGAGGTTAGATTTTATACATTGGATTTTAGAGACAGTTAATTATGGGAAAATCGATCCGAAATTACTACTTTTTTACCAATGAAGCGTGGTTTAATCTGCTTCGGCGCATATGTTAGTAGTATAATTGGACAGTTCTGCGGCCACCGCCACCTCCGGCTCCCAGTGGCCACCTCCACCTCAGCCAGTGGCCTCTTCCAGTACTGCCAACTTAACCTAACTAGCGCGACAGTACTGCCAACTTAACCTAACTAGCGCGAAATTTGAATTTGTAAACAAAGCCACGTGCTTTTTGACAGCTGTCATCGACAACAACGCATCGCTAACCTCAGTACTGCCATCTTGACGGGCCTAAACCTCAGTAGTGCCAACTTAACCTAACTAGCTCGAGATAAACAAAGCCACGTGCTTTTTGACAGCCACGTGCTTTTTGACAGATTTGTAAACAAAGCCACGTGCTTTTTGACAGACAACAACGCATCGCAAACCTCAGTACTGCTATCTTGATGGACCTAAACCTTAGTGGTACCAACTTAACCTCACTAGCGCGAGGTAAACAAAGCCACGTGCTTTTTGACAGCTACGTGCTGTTTTGACAGCTGTCATCCGCCATCTTTAAACCACAAAGCACTGTGCTGCCCTCTATATCGCAGTAGCTGCAAAATTCGTCACCTGTCATCGACAGTGCTGCCATCTTGACGGGTCTAAACCTTAGTGCTACCAACTTAACCTAACTAGCGCGAGGTAAACAAAGCCACGTGCAGCTGTCATCCGCCATCTTTGAGCACAGTGCTGCCCTCTTTAGCTACTTACCTTTGAAATGTGGTGGCGGATAATTTGAAAAATGCTTTTTTGACAGCAGCCATATTGCATCGCAAACCTCAGTGCTGCCCTCTTTAGCTAGATACCTGTGGTAGCAGACAATTCCACGTGACAGCAGCCATCTTTAATCAAGAGAGCACCGTGCTGCCCTCTATGTGGTGACGGCAAATTCCACGTGCTCTTGTTTGGAAACAAACCCACGTGCTTTTTTTGACAGCTACCATCCACCATCTTTAATCAACAGAGCACAGTGCTGTACTCTTTAGCTAGATACCTTTGAAATGTGGTGGCGGCAATTTGAAAAATTCTATGTGCTCTTGTTGGGAAACAAAGCCGCGTGCTTTTTTTTGACAGCTGTCATCCGCCATCTTTAATCAATAGAGCACTGTGCTGCGGGCAATTTCGTTAGCTGTCATCCGCCATCTTTAATCTAGAGAGAACAGTGCTGCACTCTATGTGGTGGCGGTAAATTCTATGTGCTTTACAAACCTATGTGCTTTTCTGACAGCTGTCATCCGCCATCTTTAATCCAGAGAGAACAGTGCTGCCCTCTATGTGGTGGTGGCAAATTCCACGTGCTCTTGTTTGAAAACATACTCACGTGCTTTTTTGACAGCTGTCATCCGCCATCTTTGAGAACAGTGCTGCCCGGTGACGGCAAATTCCACGTAGAAACAAAGCCATGTGCTTTTTTGACAGCTGTCATCCGCCATCTTTAATCCAGAGAGAACAGTGCTGCCCTCTATGTGGTGGCGGCAAATTGAAAAATTCCACGTGCTCTTGTTTGAAAACATACTCACGTGCTTTTTTGACAGCTGTCATCCGCCATCTTTAATCCAGAGAGAACAGTGCTGCCCTCTATGTGGTGACGGCAAATTCCACGTAGAAACAAAGCCATGTGCTTTTTTGTCAGCTGTCATCCGCCATCTTTAATCACCATGCTGCCCTGTGACGGCAAATTCCACGTAGAAACAAAGCCATGTGCAGCTGTCATCCGCCATCTTTAATCACCGTGCTGCCCGGTGACGGCAAATTCCACGTGGAAACAAAGCCATGTGCATTTTTTGACAGCTGTCATCCGCCATCTTTAATCACCGTGGTACACTCTATGTGGTGACGACAAATTCTAAATGCTTTACAAACCCATGTGCTTTTCTGACAGAGCTGTCATCCACCATCTTTAATCACCGTGCTGCCCCGGTGACGGCAAATTCCACGTGCTCTTGTTTGGGAACAAAGCTTTTAATCCAGAGAGAACAGTGCTGCCCCGGTGGCGGTAAATTCCACGTGCTCTTGTTAGTTCGTGATTTAAAATCTAAGCTAGCTGTAAATCCCCGATTCTCGACAGATTCTTAATCCGAGTTGTCAGGAAGGGCAACCAAGAGCTTAGATACTGCTAGTTTTGCATCATGGAGGGCGACTAGTCTTAAAAACAAATTCTTGCAATTTAAAATCTTAGTTTTGCGTCAGGAAGGACATCCGGCCGTAAAACAATAGTTCGTGATTTAAAATCTAAGAAGTGCATCTAGCTGTAAATCCCCGATTCCCCGTGTTAGACGTTGTAAAACAGATTCTTAATCCGAGTTGTCAGGAAGGGCAACCGGTCGTAAAACTATGAGGTTAGATACTGCTAGTTTTGCATCAGGAAGGGCAACTCAACACATTCATGTGATTTAAACACATTTTTATCCCCAAGAGAATCGAACCCGAGACTACCGGATGAGAGGCATGCATACTGTAGGCTATAGATTCGTTCTACAGTCCTCGAAGTATCGGCACAGTCATTCTGAGCGAGTTGTGTGGAATGCATGTGTTAGCTGAAATTGTATACGTATCTTCCGGCTCGACCTTGAGCAAGGACACTGATAAGCGGCTTGTAACTCGCGAACGTCTTCTTATGTGAGTACCATTCAAGCTCTTAAAACACAGTACTAATTAAGGTTGTAAAATATTCTGAAATAGTCCACCTCTGTAGTGCAGTAGTTAGCTGCTACCCTCGGAGGTCCGAGTTCGATTCCTGGCTCTGCCACGGAATGTGTAGCATTTAGCCTATGTAAGTTCCTAACGTAAACTATCATGATTGTACGGAGAGGTTAAAACACACACAGTGCCTACTCCTATCGAAAGAACCTGCACGGTACCGGCATGTAGGCTTCTCCTGGTGAAGGAGCTTGCACATGGTTTAACGCCTCCTATCAACAGCCCTTACTTAATGCTGGCTTTTTTGCACACCCCGCCTCACACCATACGACCGGCTGCCCTTCCTGACTAGGATTTTAAATCGCAGTATACGTGATAAATTTGTTGTAGCGGGTTTTATAACTAGATATCCCGGTACCGATACATAGCCTACTCCACTGAAGAAGCCTGCACAAGGCTTATTGCCTCCATCCGACAAATGAATCAGCATCAACACTCTTGTACTCAAAAAATCATTTTCGAAGGAGTCTGCACAAGGTTTAACGTCCCCATCAACAGCCCTTACTTATTGCTAGCTTTTTTGCACACCCCGCCTCACACCATAGTTTTATACGACCGGCTGCCCTTCCTGACTAGGATTTTAAATCGCAGTATACGTGATAAATTTGTTGTAGCGGGTTTTATAACTAGATATCCCGGTACCGATACATAGCCTACTCCCGACTAGAAGAAGCCTGCACAAGGCTTATTGCCTCCATCCGACAAATGAATCACTGTCAAGTCTTGTACTCAAAAAATCATTTTCGAAGGAGTCTGCACAAGGTTTAACGTCCCCATCAACAGCCCTTACTTATTGCTAGCTTTTTTGCACACCCCGCCTCACACCATAGTTTTATACGACCGGCTGCCCTTCCTGACTAGGATTTTAAATCGCAGTATACGCGATAAATTTGTTGTAGCGGGTTTTATAACTAGATATCCCAGTACCGACACATAGCCTACTCCTGACTAGAAGAAGCCTGCACAAGGCTTATTGCCTCCATCCGACAAATGAATCACCGTCAAGTCATGTACTCAAAAATCATTTTCGAAGGAGTCTGCACAAGGTTTAACGTCCCCATCAACAGCCCTTACTTATTGCTAGCTTTTACACACACCCCGCCTCACACCATAGTTTTATACGACCGGTTGCCCTTCCTGACTAGGATTTTAAATCGATATCCCGACATAGCCTACTCCTACCGAAGAAGTCAGCTTAACACCTCCATCCAACAAATGAATCACCCTCAAACACTCTTCAATCATTCTCGCTACTTCGGAAGATAGCGGGTTCGAACTGGAAGCCGTAAATGTTAGGCGAGGGACCTGCGTGATCGTCATTGCATGATCTAGCCGGATGCCCTTCCCGACGGTATAAGTTGCCAGGATTTGAATCGCGTACCCTGACTAGAAGAAACCTGCACATAGCTTAACGCCTCCATCCGACGAATGAATCACCCTCAACACTCTCCAATCATTCTCACTACTTCGGGGGATAGCGGGTTCGAACTAGAAGCCGTAAATGCTAGGCGAGGGGGGCCTGCGCGATCGTCATTACATGATCTAGCTTTAGCTCAATACCTACAGGTAAGGAATACCGCGTATGTACCCTCGAGAAGTCGAGGATCGCGCGCTAACTTTCCAAGGCTCGAACTCTTAAATTCTGACACCTCGGCATCAACAGGAGGTTTGAATACGTCAGCCTGCAGGTGGGAGCTCTTGTTTGCATTCGTTCCGACTGTACCGCAGTTGTCAGCTCAGCGATTATCATATCCGCTTGGTAACAAGCAGCGAAGTGCTCACAGTTCTCTGTATGCGTTTATTACGTACACACGCATCTCCCGTCTGCAGTGAATATTATTCTTCAGCTTAAGGTAAGGTAGAACTGTTAATTACCTTTTTTTTTATTTGCAAAGCAACTTCTACGCTAGACATCTACATTCATATATGTTCTTTTCTTTTTAGGTACCGTTCGAAAGTACGCAATTTTATTCATCCGAGTAACAGTCTGCAGCACGTGCATTTTTTTTAAAAGGTATGTTTTCGAACTTTGAGTTGTAAAGATAATTAGGTTAGATGATGCACCCTACACTACATTCATATATGTTTCTTCTTTTTTAGGTACGACCAGAATATTATCATTCGAGTTTCAGGCTTGAACGCACGCATTTTATACATCCGAGTAAGAGTTTGCAGCGCGAAGATTTTAAGGTATGTCTGACCTCTATTCGTTGAAACTTTGTTTCTTCTAAAACATCGTAACTTTAGTCTATTGATAAATAGTTGTTCTCTTTAATCCTCACGCTATAGACGTGGTATAATTTCAAACACGTACACATAGCTATGTCTGCCCTCAACTGGCTGAAAATTGGTTTTTTCCGAACATCGTAACTTTAAGCTAATCATAAATAGTTGTTCTCTTTAATCCACATACTATAGACGTAGTGCGTACATAGCTATGTCTGCCCTCAACTGACTGAAAATTCGTTTCTTCTAAAACATCATAACTTTAAGCTAATCATAAATAGTTGTTCTCTTTAATCTACATACTATAGACGTAGTATAATTTCAAACACGCACACATAGCTATGTCTGCCCTCAACATGTTGAAAGTTGGTTTCTTCCGAACATCGTAACTTTAAGCTAATCATAAATAGTTGTTCTCTTTAATCAACATACTATAGACGTGGTATGATTTCAAACACGTACACATAGCTATGTCTGCCCTCAACTGACTGAAACTTGGTTTCTTCCGTAACTTTAAGCTATTGACAAATAGTTGTTCTCTTTAATCTACATACTATAGACGTAGTGCGTACATAGCTATGTCTATCCTCAACAGGCTGAAACTTGGTTTCTTCTAAAACATCGTAACTTTAAGCAATTGATAAATAGTTGTTCTCTTTAATCCTCACGCTATAGACGTGGTATAATTTCAAACACGCACACATAGCTATATCTACCCTCAACGGGCTGAAAATTGGTTTCTTCTAAAACATCGTAACTTTGAGCTATTGATAAATAGTTGCTCTCTTTAATCTACATACTATAGACGTGGTATAATTTCAAACACGCACACATAGCTATGTCCGTCCTCAACAGGCTTAAACTTGGTTTCTTCCGAACATCGTAACTTTAGTCTATTGATAAATAGTTGTTCTCTTTAATCTACATACTATAGACGTAGTATAATTTCAAACACGCACACATAGCTATGTCTGCCCTCAACAGGTTGAAAGTTGGTTTCTTCCGAACATCGTAACTTTAAGCTAATCATAAATAGTTGTTCTCTTTAATCAACATACTATAGACGTGGTATAATTTCAAAAACGTACACATAGCTATGTCTGCCCTCAACGGGCTGAAACTTGGTTTCTTCCGTAACTTTAAGCTAATCATAAATAGTTGTTCTCTTTAATCAACATACTATAGACGTGGTGCGTACATAGCTATGTCTGCCCTCAACGGGCTGAAACTTGGTTTCTTCCGTAACTTTAGTCTATTGATAAATAGTTGTTCTCTTTAATCTACATACTATAGACGAGGTGCGTACATAGCTATGTCTGCCCTCAACAGGCTTAAACTTGGTTTCTTCCGTAACTTTAAGCTAATCATAAATAATTGTTCTCTTCAACCTACATACTATAGACGAGGTGCGTACATAGCTATGTCCGTCCTCAACAGGCTTAAACTTGGTTTCTTCCGAACATCGTAACTTTAGTCTATTGATAAATAATTGTTCTCTTTAATCTACATACTATAGACGTAGTATAATTTCAAACACGCACACGTAGCTATGTCTGTCCTCAACAGGTTGAAACTTGGTTTCTTCCGAACATCGTAACTTTAGTCGTTCTCTTCAATCCTCATGCTATAGGCCTAACTCACAGCCATGTCCAACCTCTATAGGTTGAGCATCGCAACTTTAGGCTAATCTCTATTGGTTGTTCTCTTTTCAGAACTTGTTGCATACGCTGTTCACCTAAACACTTTATTCGAAGAAAGAGAAGACACTATGTTCCCATGCGAGCTGTGTAAGGCAATGTTCACAAGACGTGACAGCCTTGCACGCCATGTAAAAACAAAACATCATCAGCTATCTGCTTGCGACTATAACCCTACTATGTTCCCCTGCGAACAGTGTAAGGCAACGTTCGCAAGACAGGATAACCTCGCACGTCATATAAAAGCAAAACACCCTAGCATAACATCTGCTTTATGTGATGTTTGCGGGCTGTACTTCGCTAATGTAGAGCAATACCAGGCTCACTTAGCAGAGGTACATCAAATATCTACTTGCCCTCAGGTAGTAGTAGGGAAAAAGCGTGCAGCTACTGATGTAGCTGTAGAAAGTACCAGTAGTAAAAAACCTAGGAATAATGAACTTCAAACTATTCACTGCGAGCACTGTAACACTGATGTACCATCTTCGCATTTTCAGGGACACTTACGGAGTAATGCGCATAAAAATAATGCGTGTAGAAGTGGTAGTAACGCAAACATCGAGGAAATTAATACAGCATTTAAAAGTAGGATTGCTAGTTACCGAATTCGCACCAGTCAAAAGTTTCAGAGCACTTCAAACTTTTTAAATTGCGTTCAACCGGATGTACAACAGCTTCTTGCTAAATCTTTGTCCAATCATAGTTTATTTAAAGTTAATTTTGAACTTTTCGCCTTGTACATTAAAAGCACGGATGAATCCGAAATAACGGACATTAAATCATTTAATACGAAGAATTTTGTCATAAGTGAGTCGACTAATTTTGGTGATGTACTTAGGGATGTCTCTAACATTATTTCAACTAAGAGCGAGGGATTTCAGGAAAAGGAATCAGGGTGGGCTTTAGTTGAGATAATGTATCTAGAAGTTAACATCAATAAGTACAATCCCATGCGAGGTTCATCGTACATCGAGCTGCCGACATGGATTCAACAAAGAAAAGCTGTTGTAAACATCCAAAACAATGACGAAGCATGTTTCGCATGGGCGGTGATGTCGGCTTTAAATCCTGCGAAATCAGACGTAGCTAAGAGAACATCATCCTATCCACACTATTCAACGCAGCTAAATTTCGATAGTATAGAATTTCCCGTACAGTTAAAGGATATTAAGCGCTTTGAGGAACTAAATAACATTAGTATCAATGTGTATGGTGTAGAGAAAAAGTCCGTAGTAGGTCCTCTGTATTATACATGTCATAAGAAGAGTACTCACGTTAATTTACTCTATATTGAAAACAGTGAGAATAGCCACTTTTGCTGGATTAAAAATCTGAGTAGACTTGTTGGCAGTCAGTTGTCAAAACATGATGGTAAAAAGTGGCTATGTGATGGATGCTTGCAGTATTTCAGAAATGAAGATCAGTTAACGAAGCATTCCAAGAATGACTGCAATCATGTACGTACAGAGATACCTACTACAGGCAATAATGTTTTAAAATTTACAAATTTTCACAAGCAGATGTGGGTACCGTTCGTGATTTATGCAGACTTTGAAGCCATCCTCACGCCATGCAACACATGCTCACCTAATCCTGACAACTCTTTCACTAATACTACGCACATGCATGTCCCGTATAGCTTTGCGTATTACATCAAGTGTAGTTACGATAGTACGCTTAACAAGTTAGAGCTGTATCGAGGACATGATGCTGCTAAAGTATTTTTAGAAAGACTTGAAAGTGATGCAGTTCGTCTCGGTCGTATTCTGAATAGTAATATTCCTATGAAGCCACTCACCGACATTCAGTTAAATGATCATGAACGTGCTACAAAGTGTAGCATTTGTGATGGGGAATTTTCCTAAAATGACCCTAAAGTTTTTGATCATGATCATTTAACTGGTTTCTACAGATGTGCCGCTCATTATAGCTGTAATCTTAAGTATAGAGTTCCTAAATTTATCCCTGTAATTTTTCATAACTTATCCGGTTACGACTCTCATTTCATCATTTCACAATTTGGAGCTTCAGATGAAAAAGTAGATATAATCCCTCAGAATAAAGAGCGGTACATTGCGTTTGCAAAGTCTGTAAAAGTAGATGCTGAGCATTCTATAAAACTGAGATTCCTTGACTCGTTTCGCTTTATGGCGAGTAGCCTCGATAAACTTTCTAGTCATTTACAGCCTGAACAATTTACAGAAATTCGACGCGTTTTCCCTGAAGAAGCGCAGTTTAATTTACTTCGGCGTAAGGGTGTTTTTTGTTACGAATATCTCGACTGCTTAGACCGCCTCGAAGAACGTGCCTTACCATCGAAACAATCCTTTTACAGCTCGCTGAATTCAGCAGATATTAGTGATGATGACTATTTACATGCACAACATATCTGGGAGCAGTTCCACATTCAAACGCTGGGTGAATACTCCGATTTATATTTAAAGACAGATGTACTTTTGTTAGCTGATGTTTTTGAAAATTTTCGCTGTGTTTGCATGAACACCTACAGCCTTGACCCATGTCAGTATTTTACTGCACCTGGGTTAAGTTGGGACGCGATGTTGAAACACACGCGTGTGAATTTGGAGCTGCTAACTGATATTGATATGGTGCACTTTATAAAAGCATCCATTCGAGGCGGTCTGAGTCAGTGCAGCGGCCGGTATTCGAGGGCTAATAATAAGTACATGCCGAGTTTCGATTCCAGTCAGGAATCTCGGTATATCGTTTACCTCGATGCTAATAATCAGTATGGGTGGGCGATGAGTCAGCATCTACCGGTGAGTGGTTTCCGCTGGCTGACGCAGTGCGAAATTGATGCTTTACAGCTACACGCCCTAGGTGATGAAGCTGATAAAGGTTATTTCCTCGAAGTTGACTTACAGTATCCTAAAGAGTTACACACTTCTCATAATGACCTACCGTCCTGCCCTGAAAATATGAAGTCCCCGTACATTGCATCAACGACAAAAATGCTCATTGCTAATTTATGCGATAAATCTAAGTATATCATTCATTACCGAAATTTAAAACAGTGTTTGCAGCATGGTTTGAAGTTATCCAAAATTCATCGCGTACTAGAATTTAATCAGTCACCGTGGCTAAAGCCATATATCGATCTGAACAATAATTTAAGAACGAATGCGGTTAACGAGTTTGAAAAAGATTTCTACAAGCTCATGAATAACAGTGTGTTTGGTAAGACTATGGAGAATGTTGACAAACGCGTTGATGTAAAATTGATTACAAACTGGGAAAATATTAAGAAAAGGTATGGTGCTAACTATTTAATAAGTAAACCAAATTTCCACAGCTGCACCATCATACATGAGAATTTAGTTATTATACAGATGAATCGTGTCAAGGTTAAGTATGACAAACCTACCTACGTCGGCTTCACAGTACTTGAATTGGCTAAAACACTCATGTATGAATTCCATTACGATTATATGATGAAGAAGTACGCGCATAATGCGCAATTGCTCTACACAGATACCGATTCCTTTATTTATCAAATCAAAACTGATGACTATTACAATGATATAAAGCCTGACTTGGGTAGGTTTGATACGAGTAACTATCCTGCAGATAATCAATATCATCTACCGCTAGTGAACAAAAAGGTTCTAGGTAAAATGAAAGATGAATGTGCTGGGAATATTATCGATTCATTTGTAGGTACTAAATCCAAGTCATATTGCATAAAACTCTTAAATGAATTACAAATAAAGAGATTGAAGGGGGTTAAAAAGAATGTCGTTCAGAATCAGCTAAGTTTTGAAAACTATAACAATTGCATTAAAAGTAATCCACCTGTTTTGCATATGCAAATGTCTGTCATTAGAAGCAAGAAGCACCAGTTGTACACTCATTTAATTAGTAAGGTAGCCCTTAATAGCGATGATTGTAAACGGTTTGTCATTCCAAATTCTACCAACACGCTAGCCTGGGGGCATAGTAGTATTGATAAGTACTACTTTACATAAACGTTATGCTAGAGGTGTGTGTACTTACGTTACGCTGTCTTACATCACAATTCGGGAGAGGAACGCTGGTACGGCAAGTCTAAACTAGTACATTCAAGAATTGCATCGAGAAGTACGCTAGGGTGAAATGATTCGAGATAAAACTTGTACATACAAGATGTAAATAAATAATGTAGAATTGGCATATTCTTTTATTTTAGGTTAGGTATCACCTTCCTCCCGCTCCTTATTTGCAGGATAGAGTTTTTGTTTATTACTCATAGAAGAAAGAAGGTGATGAGCAGTTTCGTGAGTATAGTTCGGTAAGTATCTCGAGAGCAGAATTTTTTTTTGTCAAAAAAGCACATAGCTTTGTAAAACACGTAGAATTTGCCACCACCGGGGCAGCACGGTGATTAAAGATGGTGGATGACAGCTCTGTCAGAAAAGCACATGGGTTTGTAAAGCATTTAGAATTTGTCGTCACCACATAGAGTGTAGCACGGTGATTAAAGATGGCGGATGACAGCTGTCAAAAAAAGCACATGGCTTTGTTTCCACGTGGAATTTGCCGTCACCGGGCAGCACGGTGATTAAAGATGGCGGATGACAGCTGCACATGGCTTTGTTTCTACGTGGAATTTGCCGTCACAGGGCAGCACGGTGATTAAAGATGGCGGATGACAGCTGACAAAAAAGCACATGGCTTTGTTTCTACGTGGAATTTGCCGTCACCACATAGAGGGCAGCACTGTTCTCTCTGGATTAAAGATGGCGGATGACAGCTGTCAAAAAAGCACGTGAGTATGTTTTCAAACAAGAGCACGTGGAATTTTTCAATTTGCCGCCACCACATAGAGGGCAGCACTGTTCTCTCTGGATTAAAGATGGCGGATGACAGCTGTCAAAAAAGCACATGGCTTTGTTTCTACGTGGAATTTGCCGTCACCGGGCAGCACTGTTCTCAAAGATGGCGGATGACAGCTGTCAAAAAAGCACGTGAGTATGTTTTCAAACAAGAGCACGTGGAATTTGCCACCACCACATAGAGGGCAGCACTGTTCTCTCTGGATTAAAGATGGCGGATGACAGCTGTCAGAAAAGCACATAGGTTTGTAAAGCACATAGAATTTACCGCCACCACATAGAGTGCAGCACTGTTCTCTCTAGATTAAAGATGGCGGATGACAGCTAACGAAATTGCCCGCAGCACAGTGCTCTATTGATTAAAGATGGCGGATGACAGCTGTCAAAAAAAAGCACGCGGCTTTGTTTCCCAACAAGAGCACATAGAATTTTTCAAATTGCCGCCACCACATTTCAAAGGTATCTAGCTAAAGAGTACAGCACTGTGCTCTGTTGATTAAAGATGGTGGATGGTAGCTGTCAAAAAAAGCACGTGGGTTTGTTTCCAAACAAGAGCACGTGGAATTTGCCGTCACCACATAGAGGGCAGCACGGTGCTCTCTTGATTAAAGATGGCTGCTGTCACGTGGAATTGTCTGCTACCACAGGTATCTAGCTAAAGAGGGCAGCACTGAGGTTTGCGATGCAATATGGCTGCTGTCAAAAAAGCATTTTTCAAATTATCCGCCACCACATTTCAAAGGTAAGTAGCTAAAGAGGGCAGCACTGTGCTCAAAGATGGCGGATGACAGCTGCACGTGGCTTTGTTTACCTCGCGCTAGTTAGGTTAAGTTGGTAGCACTAAGGTTTAGACCCGTCAAGATGGCAGCACTGTCGATGACAGGTGACGAATTTTGCAGCTACTGCGATATAGAGGGCAGCACAGTGCTTTGTGGTTTAAAGATGGCGGATGACAGCTGTCAAAACAGCACGTAGCTGTCAAAAAGCACGTGGCTTTGTTTACCTCGCGCTAGTGAGGTTAAGTTGGTACCACTAAGGTTTAGGTCCATCAAGATAGCAGTACTGAGGTTTGCGATGCGTTGTTGTCTGTCAAAAAGCACGTGGCTTTGTTTACAAATCTGTCAAAAAGCACGTGGCTGTCAAAAAGCACGTGGCTTTGTTTATCTCGAGCTAGTTAGGTTAAGTTGGCACTACTGAGGTTTAGGCCCGTCAAGATGGCAGTACTGAGGTTAGCGATGCGTTGTTGTCGATGACAGCTGTCAAAAAGCACGTGGCTTTGTTTACAAATTCAAATTTCGCGCTAGTTAGGTTAAGTTGGCAGTACTGTCGCGCTAGTTAGGTTAAGTTGGCAGTACTGGAAGAGGCCACTGGCTGAGGTGGAGGTGGCCACTGGGAGCCGGAGGTGGCGGTGGCCGCAGAACTGTCCAATTATACTACTTATGTTCTCAAAATAATAGGTATTGTAATCAGGAGAAACCAGATTTTGTACTCGAAACACCTTGGAAAGGTGAAAAGAATAACTATTGGTCGACCTTTACTTCTCTGTCGAAATTCGCCCAGAGAACATAAATCTTACCATTTTGCGGCTATTTGCTTTCAATGTTTTCTTTACTCCCACTAAGCTACATTCCACAAGCCCCTGTATATTTTGTTTTCTATAAACGTTTGCCCTCTCCCCTCGCCCTATTCTAATTCCCAATACCCGCTACTGAAATAAAATGTATGGCTCTGTAAATGATGGTGTCATCAGCGTACTGTGCCATAGAAGACGATACACAACCTGGCAGATCCAGCGTAAATATTGTGTACAGCAGCGGCCCTATCACACTACCTTGAATCACACCCGAGGTGACTGAGGTTTGTTTTGACCTGGCCCCACTGAAAACAACGCTCTGCGTCCGACCTACCAGGAATGATCGAAACCATGCCTGCAGGTTGCCTTGAATGCCATACTTGTTAAGTTTTAACAACAGTCGTTGATGAGGTACCTGATCAAAGGCTTTACTCCAGTCGAGAGTTACGCAGTCCACTTGGGATATATTAGACTGGTCCAGGGAATGTTGCCACTCATCAATTACTGTTGTTAAAAGTGTAGTACAGGATTTTCCAGGGAGGAATCCATGTTGGTTGTTATTCAACAGGTTTCTCTCATTCAGAAAATCCAGCACATGTTTAACAATTAGGCATTCCATGCATTTACATAAGCCAGATGTAATAGAGACTGGGCGATAGTTGTCTACATTTTCCCTGTCACCATCTTTGAATACGGGAACGACATTTGCTTTCTTCCATTCTTCTGGAACAGTCCCACTGTTCATTGAAATGTTAAATATTGCACAAAGAGAAGGTGCTAATGCTTCTGCACAGCGATGGAGAATTCTGGCCGGCACGTTGTCTGGGCCGTTCGCAGCATGAGGTCTAGTTCTCCGAAGACTTGTTACGACCTCGTTAGCAGTGAAGTACAAGCTAGTTAGGGGCAGAAAGGGGGGGGGGGGGGGGTTGACCTTGGAGTGAACATGTCTTCATCCTTGTCAGCAGTGGAGAAGTTATTTTTAAATTTACTATTGAATGTGTCTGCTATTTCTTGGGGAGAGGAAACTGATAGTCCGTTGTACTTGAAGACGGATGGAGCACTTTTGCCACTTTTGTTTCTAATGAAAGCCCATAGCTCTTTACTATTGGAACTAAGGCTGTGGATATATGAACTGTAGGCATCACGGATTAATGATTTGAGTTTGTTCCTAGCCAGTCTGTACTTCTCCCACCTACTGTCACTTGGGTTTTCCTTCCATTTCCTGTATAAACAATTTCTCTTTCGAATACCTGATGTTATCTCTTTATTGATCCATGGCGTTTTTCGCTTATTAGAGATAAAAACTTTCGGCACAACTTGATCGACACATTCAAAAAGTACTTTCTTCCAGTTTTCCCAGATCTCGTTGATATTTATATCGCCGGTGAAGGACGCGAGGGGAATAGGAAGACTTTTTGATAGAAGAGAGGAAAGATCGTTCCAGTTGGTGCGGGAAAAATTATATATTGTTCTGGAGTGGAGTTTTGGGGAGGGTTTTCTGTAGCTCAAAGTTGTAATTATGGCTTGGTGATCACAAAATCCAGGTATTACGTCCAGAAACTGGACGGATGATGGAGAGTTAGTAAGGAACAGGTCTAGTGTGGAGCGGGAATTTTGAGTAATACGAGTCGCCTCGAACACTAACTGATGGAGGAAAATGTCGTAGAAGGTGGAGAGAAAACTATTAGCAAGAGGATTGTTTGGTACTGGGGCGGCATTTCTAGACCAAGTAATTTCAAGATTGAAGTCACCAGCAATATAAATTGCGTCATAATTATTTTGTACTTGTTGCACACGATCCAGAAAGGAGAGCAAGGCATCGTTCATTGTTTGTGAGGACTTCGGTGAACGATATACAGATCCAATGAGGAATTTATTACTACCGCACGTAATTTCTACCCATACGGCTTCAGCTGTCGTCTCCAACTCGGGACGTCTAGTTGGATTACACTCTGGTTTTGCGGCAATAAGAACTCCGCCTCCTGTGGTTAGAGTGCGGTCCTTACGGAACAGGATGAAAGAATCTGGTAGCACTTCTGAGTCATTAATTGTGTCTGAAAGCCATGTTTCACTGATACACACAACAGAGGGATCTAGGCTTGAGAGCGAAGCGAGAATATATTCTTTTCTACCTTGACGTAAAATGCTGCGTGCGTTAAACGCAAAGAGAGTTAGATTATTATTTACATATTTACAGTTGTAGCTATTTACAGAGTCACCGGTAACGTCACTGGTATTGGTAAAGAAAGAGTTCGTTAGTGGCGGCATTTCGCACTGCCAGCAAGTCCACGTTCTTCCTCCCTTCTTTAATTTCCTGTATTCTGAAGTAGAAATTTGTGCACATGTCCTGTGACTGCTTGACGAACAATTATTGCAGTTTACAAATAGTTGATTACGACGCCCGCTGCTTTCACATATTGTACAATGCTGAGGTCCGGGGTTCAATTCAATGTCTCCAATTAGCGCGAGAGTTAGGCACCACAGTGGCCGCCCAGCAATCGGAAGTCTGGCAACTCTGCCTTCCCCATTACGACGCGGCCGCCCTACCGCCAGCAGCCCAAGGCTTTCACTGCCACACCAAGTGAGACACTTAAGAGAACATTTCTCACTTACCAACAGATTTTCCAGTAGATGAACCTTCTTCAAATCACCACAAGACTTATCCGAATGCACTGTTACACTTTTCGCGTACGTCACGGCACTTTTTATCAACAAAACTATGATTAATGCACGGAGAACACTTGTAACGACCAGCATACACGCCGCCATCTTGTATAGACATACTAACTATAGTTCGCAATGAGAACGACGTAAATAAGTTACAGTCAGATCTCGATAACGTGGTTCTGTGGTGCAAAATAAATAGAATGTGTAAAAATGTACAGAAATGTAAATATATCCGCTTTTACTAGAGCAAGATCACAGTTACAACACGAAATTTCACTGTGTGGTAAAAACCTGATGCCTTGTACCTCAATAAAATTGCTTGGCATTCACATCTGCAGCAATTTAAAATGGAATAAACATGTTGAGGAAATAAGGTGTAAAGCATACAGAGTCCTGGGATTCATCCGCAGATCTCTACTGGGAGGCAGGAAGAAAGCCGTTCAGACAGCCTATCTGTCATTAGTACGGCCAATACTGTTGTACGGGCTTCCTTCCTGGCACCCTACTACAGTGGAGAACATGACGAAACTAGAGAGAGTTCAACGCCGAGCAGAACGACTAATTACTCAACACGGTCATTTAAATACAGCCAGGTCACTGCCCTCCATAACATCCCTCTGTAAACAAATAGATATTACTTTCCTGAGAAAATCCCTCGCAGGTAACATTCATATAAACCCTTTCAACCGCTTACAGCTGAACTATCGTTCCGCTCAAAGAGGTCGAGGTGTGTCCCTTTTCCCTCCATTTGCAAGAACAGCATCATATCAAAGTGGCTTCTTTAGTCGTTCTGCTCGGTTGTGGAATGAACTCCCACCGCAGATAAAAGAACTACCTGCAGAACATTTCTGTAAAGACGTAAAACGGATGTATATATAACGAAACCCTCTGTACAAAACATAATTTATCTACTGTGAGAATGTTCAGTATGAGTGGGAGGATGGATGAAAGTTATGGGGTCCCGAGTGATTGAGACGGTAAATGGGTATGAGTGAGCCGGCCTAGCTAAAATATATGTGGGGTTTCTAGAGAGAGAGAGAGAGAGAGAATCTGTGTGTGTGTGTGTGTGTGTGTGTGTGTGTGTGTGTGCGCGTGTGTGTGTGTGTGTGTGTGTGTGTGTCGAATGACTTGAATGTTGAACAGGTCTTGTGAGTATTACTGTATGTAAATATGCCTATGTAAATATTTTAACTGTATATAAGAACATCATGTAGAATGTAATTGTATATTTGTATATTATAATTTTAAGTGGTGATGGAGGCACTTTTGTGTATATGGGGCTATGCCCTTTCTCCATTCACTATCCCTAAATTGTAACTACAATTAGTGGAAAATAAATAATAATAATAAATAATAATAGTAATAATAATGAAGATGATAATTTCTCTCCCGAGGGCAGCCATCTCCGTCAGTACTCGATATGCGGGTGATGGCCTACATGCCGGACCTGGTAGAAGCCACTGTGCGGCCGGACGGGGGTATTGTGGTGGCTACTCATCGCTATGGCGGAGTCACCACGTGGAAGGATCGAGTGGAGTTGGACGTGTGGAGAGACGGCGCTTGGGAACGAGGAGCGGACCTGTATCCTGATAAATTTGCAGATCTGGGAGGACGTCAGTTCGTGATTGCAACACTTCACTACCCACCGTATACAGTGGTGCACCTGAAGGAACACATATATGATGGAATTGAACTCAGGGTGTGTCAAGAATTTGCGCGCAAGCACAACATGACCTGGGACGTACAAGATCATGAAGAAGAGCAGTGGGGAGAGGTGAGTATGTCCCCTACATGATTCCCATGGTGAGGTCCACCTCAAATATCTCCAGATTCGTTAAAAATAAAGCAACATTTTGGTAGAGTGGAATGTCAATACGTGTATAAATTAGCGAGTTATTGAACTTTATTTTCTGCATCTATTGCCCGTTTGCAAATGCATTGCGTAGACTAGTAAAACGACTGGTATTTGTTTCACATTCGAAAATAATATAGCACCTTGCAGCGCTCCTTTGAAAACCAGAGAATAGGCATCCCTTTCATCACTACTGCATGTCGGACACATATACGTAGAAAGTACAGGAGCAGAGGTGAACGTGGTATGCTTGATTTATAACCGTTAGGTTCTTCAGTCTGTCAAAACGAATTTTTAACAAATGTATTTATAAACTACCTGAAAAAGAAGACATATGGTAGCATTATTATACCTGAAGAACCTAACAGTTATACTATAAGTAAATCGAGTCGAGACCGAAAGAGATTGCCTTTGCTGGCAAGATGTAGTGTTTACAATGCACTATGTCTTCTGGTATGGGCTAGAGCAATTTTGTTACTTTCATTGATCTGTCTCAGCTTTATCCTTGGCTTTGACAAAATGAAAGTGACTGAGGTATGAGTGATGCTAGTAATGCCATTCCTTCTGCAGCCAGTCCCTGCTATGAATGGTGTGAAAATATTGCTCATAGGGTCGGTTGGTGCATGCATTTCAGTGGGCTTGGCAGACTGATATGTAATAGCAACTTCTGGCTCGGTGAGGAAAGCAACGGGAAACTACCTCACTCCTCATTTCCCTAGTACGCCTTTTCAGTGATGCCCAGGCCATCTATGACAGCTTATGGCGGAGCTGTTGAGGATCCAACCAGCCTTCGGGCTGAGGACTAAACATACATACATATTTGATCCACAGGTGTACAACAACTTTACGGGGACTGGTATTCTGGGAAGTGTGCTGACGGATAGGTCTGATGTGGGCTTCGGGGCGGTGTACACGTGGTACGACGAGTATCAACTTTTGGACTTCACCTACCCCTATATGATCGTCCACATCACGTGTCTCGCTCCTCGGCCACATCTTCTCGGAGCGTGGCTGACTCCAGTACAACCCTTCTCGACGTCGGTGTGGCAGGTAGTGGGTGCTTCTGTGGTCATCGGCTCCGTATTAGTCTACAGTATCACCAAGCTGTCAAGAAAAGTCCTTGGTATGTATACCTTCTTTAACCCAACTCTTATAGTGCCAGGCCATGTGAGCTGCTGCCGGGAGCCGATCTGTCGGCCACGCTTTTCTTTCGCCTGTATCTTCAATCCCTACTGGACGATGGCAGCATAAGTAATACTGCCGGAAAGACAGGCTTTTACTCTCTGGTTATAACGATAAAATTCGATATCGATATTAGTGAAGTTTAATAAAAGCTTGCTTTCATCGGAAGTTTCACTCGTGGTAGCCCTGCACTTTGCCACTTCGTGTCACTTGCTTGTTATCTTGATTGTTTATACGTTTGTCACCTCCGAAAATGTGAAGATTTATATAAATATGATGAAATACGCATTCTTTCAACAACAAGTAATTCATTAGAGAGTGATTTAACGACTGAGAAGTGTTTGAAGTAAAGAAAAGGTCACTGTGTATTTAACCTGTGTGTGTATAATTTTGTAAAAATTCGTAATTCTCAAAAACTTCCATCAAGAATTGCATGAAACCTTACATTTATATTCAAGATTAACTGAATATTCCTACAAAGGCATCGTACCTATGATAAAAAGAGGTCAAGTTCTGACATGTAAATTTTTTATAATTAATAAAAAATTCGTTTATTTTATAATGAAGAAGCTGAAACTACTGTATATTGCAATCATAGTGAAACGTGTTATCTATTCACCTGTTTGCTATGGTAAAACCGACAATGATTTACTTCCAAAAATAATAGGAGACCAATTTTCTTTAATGTATGCACATTCCTTAAAATTATATTGGCATTCTTATCACAACCACCACATTACAGTTGAAATTTAAAAATATTTAATAACATTTAATGAAGTATGGCAGCTCTCTTTGTGATGGTGATGGTGATTATTGTTCTAAGAGGAAGTACAACAAGGCAACCATTCTCTATATAACAATAATCAGAGAGAAAAAATGGAAGAGATCCGACAATTCGAAAAATGAAGGTATCGGCCAAAGAAAGACAAGGGCCACGAACGGCGTGAAAATGAAAGACTGCCTAGCTCTCGGAAACCTAATAGCATCGGGGTCGAAAATGAACAAGTGTTGACCAAGTTAGGTCGGATAGGATAGATGAATGTCAGGAGCCCGACGCAAGGAAGTTTAAGCGATTCCAGGACTCTGCCAAAGACCCCGTGGTCGTCAACCCATGCTCCAAATTTCCGAGCCCTTGGGGCCCCTTTTTCTCTCCTCTTACGACAGTCAGGGGATACCGTGAGTGTTATTCTACCGCCCCCAACCACGGGGGCTCTCTTTCTTGATCAGTGGTAGGGTTGGCTTTCGGATCCTAGGATCGGGGTTCAAACCTAGCAGAGACAGTCGGATTCTTAAAGGGCGGAAAGTTCTCTAGTCGTACGTTGTCGGCATGTAAACGATTTCTCTCTCTGAGGGGCTGGATATTTGATTTCGTCTATCCAACCTCTCTTGGTTAATTCTTGTTCTTTTCCGAAGCTTAGGGAGTCTTTCATTTTCACGCTTTTCGTGTCTCTTGCCTTTCTCTGGCCGATATTTTCATTTTTCGAATTGTCGGATCTCTTCCATTTTTCTCTGATTAGTGTTACTAGAGGATGGTTGCCCAGTTGTTCTTCCTCTTAAACGGCCATCACCACCACCACACCTTAAATGTTCTTAGTGCTAATTAGGTAAATTAAACCAACTCAAACAATAGCCAAAATGATAATTCTAAGTGAGAGCTACAGTATGCTGTTGTTGATAGATACTATAAAGTTAAATTAATTTCCTAAGTCAATGTATCCTTAAAATGTTAAATACTTATATACTACGTATGTATGCAGCATGCCATTGCTGGCGGAACTTTGTGTTTACAGTGCACTATGTCTTCCGGTGTAGGCTAGAGCAATTTGGTACGTTCATTGCCCTGTCTAGGTCTTATCCTTGGTTTTGACAATATGAAAGTGACTGATGTATGAGTGATGCCAGTAATGTCATTCCTTATGCAGCCAGTCCCTGCTATGAATGGTGTTAAAATGTTGCTCATGGCGTCGGTTGATACATGCATTTCAGAGGGCTTGGCAGACTGTTATATAATAGCAACTTCTGGCTCGGTGAGGAAAGCAACGGGAAGATACCCCACTCCTCATTTCCCTAGCACGCCTCTTCAGTGATGCCTAGGCCATCTCTGACTGCTGATGGCAGAGCTGTTGAGGATCCAGCCAGCCTTAGGTCTGAGGACTGAACACAAATACATACATGTATACAGCTGGAAGGGAATTCCAGCAGCTGTGTATTTACTATTGCCTGTTTCTGTGGTGTTTTGCAGGTAAATGATGTATATTAAGACGAAATCAAACTGGGGCTAGGAACGACAACACAATCTCGCAGTTTTCATCCGCAGTAAACTGAGGGAAAAGTCACGTCACGTAATGCAGTTTCAGGTGGGAGACACCGCTGTCCTGCTCTTTGTTCTCAGTTCCATTGAAATATCAATCGAAGTGCAGGAATGATTGTATTCGTGCAAAAATTCCACCTCTGGTTTTTGACAAAGTCGTCTTCGCGCGTTAGCGATGGCGTGCCTGACTCTTAACTGGTGACCCCGGTTTCGATTTCCGGCCAGATCAGGGGTTTTTACCTGGATCTAAAGGCTTATTCGAGGTCCACTCGGCCTACGTGATATTAATTGAAGACCTATCTGGCGATGAAATAGCTGCTCCGGGTTAGAAAGCCAAGGAAATAGGCCGAGAGGATGGGCTGAACACACGACATTTCGAAATCTTCAGGCTTTGGAGCTGAGAAGCGGTCGCTTGGTAGGCAGTAGCCCTTCAGGACAGTTGCGTCATGGGGTTTGCTTTGATTTGGTGTTTGATAAAACTTGGTATGTGATCATCGCTAGATACCGAAAGAATGGATTCCGCAATCGTCTTCTTTTTCTACCGCTTTTTCCACACCTGTGGGTTCGCAAGTGCGAACTGCGTCGAATATGTGGATTTGGCCGTGTTTTACGGTCGGATTCCCTTTCTGACGCTAACCCTACTTGGAGGGATGTAATCACTATTGCGTGTTCCTGTGGTGGCTGGTAGTGTGCTGTGTTGTCTGAATATTAAGAGGTGTGTGTTGGAACATTCACAAACACCCAGTGCCCGAGCTAGAAAAATTAATCAGAAGAGATTCAAATCCGCGACCCGGCGGGTCACCATTCAGCCAACGATTCAGACAGAGGATTCCGCAATACAATTGTGATTTAAAACGACGTTCAGACTCCTTTCGTGGCATATCAATGGATACTTGTACCAAGGCCTCTTCTAAAGACAGTAATATCACGTTTCCGCAAAATTACTGACTGTCATCTCAAAATTTAGATTATCTTATAAAATCCTCCGGCATCACCAAATGAATTCGCGCCATTGATGTATTTAACGGTTGAGGAGAGTATCATCTTAATCGCTTGAATTTTTCAGCAGTTATCAGTTTTTAAGACGGAAAAGAGTTTTATTTCATTTTATTTTCAAAGGTTTGCAACAAGGTTCGAAGGAGTTACGCTACAGTACGTTGCTGGACTGTTTTCTTCGCACGCTGGGCTTGCTGGTCTTGCAGGCGCCCCCGAGAGAACGTCACGAAGGCAGTTCCTTTGAACCCACGAGGCACATACTGTCATGGTTCCTCATCGTCTTCGTTCTCGTCACTTGCTGCTACAGTAGTGGCCTTGCTTCTGTGCTCGTAGTTCCTAGGTAAGTTTCTGATACAGTATTTGTTGTGTTCATCCTCGTGGTGACTTAATTCTTATTCCAAATGCTTGGGAAATTGGACATATCTATGATAACTCCCGGGCCGGACTGAGTGGCTCAGACGGTTGAGACGCTGACCTTCTGACCCCAACTTGGCAGGTTGACCCTGGTTCAGTCCGGTGGTATTTGAAGGTGCTCAAATACGTCAGCCCCGTGTCGGTAGATTTACTGGCACGTAAAAGAATTCCTGCGGGACTAAATTCCGGCACCTCGGCGTCTCCGAAAACCGTAAAAGTAGTTAGTGGGACGTAAAGCAAATAGCGTTATTATTATTTATGATAACTCCCGACTGTCGTGAGAGACGAATAAAGGTGTATGAATCTTTGGAGGCTCACAAATTATATGGTATCCTCTGCAAGTCGTAATGGGTGACTAACAAGGAGAATCTATCAGTCATAACTTAAAACTTAAAGTCCACGAAATCAATACTTATTACTATCTTTTATTTTTGGCAAAATGCCGTACATATTTCAAGAACTTATACGTTCCCTTATTTAGCGTCCTACAATTTATGAAGCATTCCCTGGACTTGTTAACACCAGTATTTGACTTAGAAATAAAGTACAGATTATTATTTCATTGTAAATAAAATATTATAGACGAAGTCTAGGAAATAAAATGATTGTAGGTCATTTTAAATAAAGATTATTCGGAGTTATTGCATGGCATTGTGCTCCAAATTTCAGTCTCAATGAAATTAAAGAAAATATCAATTATCTTCTTCCTGTACCATATCCTCATTGGATGTCGGCTGTCATTTTTGTTGTTGTTGTTGTTGTTGATATCAAGTAGCTGGGAGCCCCGAGGCGACAAAAGGCCTCTCTGCTCACCTGTTTCAGCGCAGACTGCGAAAACTCGCAACAGCACCAGCACGACGTACACTAGCGGGGGAGAAAGCAATCTGTCGTGACGAAACAAGTTCGGCACGTCAGAGGTGAAATTCCCCTCTTCGCTTTGCTGTTAAAGATCTACTAAACTAGTGCTAGGTGCCAAGGCAGAAGACAATAGATGTTAAAAGTTGTAGTGTTACAAGAAGAAGAGGCAGTATTGATAGAGGCAAGGCGATGAAACTTGTTGGGAATAATTTAAGGGACGATGAGTTGTCTGGAGGGCATGGCTGGTAGTTGGTGTGAGAGATGAGGGGAAAGAAGGTTTAGAAGAAGATAGGGTAGAGCAGGGTTATCGTGGCTCGGTTGATGATTGGGGGGGGGGGGGAGAAGAGGTGGGGGAATGGAGTGGTTGAGATGTGGTGGTGGATGACTTGGTTGCCGTAGATGCCTGGCGTGCCTGTAGTGCAACCGTATGGCCTTCTTGATGAAAGGGCACCCAGGGAATGAGGCCACATGATTCCCCTCGCAGTTCGCACACCTCGCCTGGTCACGAGGCTCCTTACAATCCGTGTGGCGGTGAGAGCCGCCACACCTGTTGCACCTGGTGGAATTGGTGCACGTTGCAGCAGTGTGGTGCAGCTGGAGACACTGGATGATGTTGGTTGCTCTGGTACCTTACTGTTGGAGGCGTGCGATTATCAATAGTTAATCAACAGTAGTGCACAGCAGTAGTGGTAATGTACATACGATACTGATATAATTTAGTATAGAATTAGTAAATATATATAGCTTAAGCATCAAAGTCGTAGAATAAGATGCACAAATAATAATAATAATAATAATAATAATAATAATAATAATAATAATAATAATAATAATAATAATAATAATAATAATAATAATAATAATGATGATGATTGAACGATGGAAGCGCGCAGTAAGAAGGAGCTAGGCCAAGAAATGAAAGAATATGGGAACAAGAGAAAACCAAAGATTAACAATATAAATAAGATATATTTAACAAGAAACAAATAAATAATGAAACATTTTGCAACAAGATAATAAATCGAAGACAAGAGTTTGATAGATAGTGAATTATATAGAGGAAATCTGAGAAGATAAGAAAAATGTGCCACATTTACAATATAGATTATAAGAAATGTATCACAAATCCTTATGATCAAATACAAAGCGTACAATGAAGAATATAAAAGCTGAATAAAAAAGGAGCAAAACCTGAAAGAAAAGAAATTCGAAAGGAAGGGAAAGGGGAAGTGGGGTGAGGATCGAACTGGGGAAAGGATTTTCTTCGCCGGGTGTGTCTATGCTGCGGGATCTGTTATTATGATATTTATAATACAAAGTAACACACGTCCTAGGAGGCGGATGATGAAATAACAATTTATAAATTGTCCATAGCGCAGTTCGGGATTGAAACGTGTTTTTTTTCTTTCAGAAATAAAGTCTTGCATATATGATTTGAAAATACAAATTTAAGCCGGCGGAAGAAATGTTTAGCTGTGGCAGATGGCCGAATAGAAAATTGCATATGTGATTTGAAGATACAAATTTAAGCCGGCGGAAGAAATGTTTAGCTGTGGCAGATGGCCCAATAGAAAATTTAATGTCCAAATAACATAATGATAAGTCTTGCTCACCAAATTCCTTGAAGAAATAACAGTCCAGATGGAAGTGACATAATACAACGTAGCACAGTTATTTTGGTGCTCCACCACTCCGAGACGAAGGCTGACTCAATTTTTGGAGCAGCGGAGTGGGAATATATAGCAGTACAGAAAGATCGAGAAAAGTAAAGAGTCTGAAAGCTAGCAAGTTCCAGAAGCGTCATTATCACCTGTCCAATAGGTAAGCACCAGCACACACACAAGCGGAGAGGATGACGTCAGAGTCACGTAATGAATTTAGTAGCCAGAGGACAGGTGAGCGGAGTAGTTGAATGCGTGGAGCAGCGGCGACGTGAGCGGAGAAAAATCAGGATGCAAGGTAGGGAATATACATAGTATAAGCGGAGTGAGGTTATTGACGTGCCGGCGAAAGCGGAGCGTCGAGATGATATAGAGACGATAGCGTGGCGGTCTTCACAAGGGGCGCCAACTAGGAAGAGCGAAGATCGTGCGCTAGAAGGAGAAAGCTGACTGGCGAGAAATGGTGTTCCCAAACGAAGAAAAAGAGGGGGGGGGGGAGATAAAAGGGTGGAGGAAGGAAAGAAGGGTGAGGAAGTTGAGGAGATGGATCGGTCCAAAAAGAAAAAAAGGAGAATAAGAAGGAAGGAGGGAGTTCACAAAATAGAGGGGTGATATATAAACATTACATAAGTTGTACAATATGAAGTAGACAATATAAAAATATATGTGGCATGGAAGAAAATAATATATGTATAGTTAAGAATACATAGGTTTCCAAAGTCAAGTCCATGAGGGGCAAAGTAAGAAAGAGAAAAGAAAATTATTTAACCTCTCATGGGGAGTCCGGATCGAAACGGTGTGAAGGTGACCAGAATCTGATGAGCAAGATATAGTCAAAAAAAAAAGGGAAACGTTAAAATAACCGAACAGTGCTAGGACCAAAGAACAAACCCCATAAAAAAAGGTTGTTCGAAAGGAAACAATCACTCCGGGAAGGAAATCTTTCCCCAGAATAAAAAAAGGAGAAGGGAAGGAGGGGAAGAGAGAAAAGAAAATATTAGTTATCAGAAGTAGGAGGAAGAGCAGAATGTAGGCCGGCAGATCTACAATTTAGAGGTTTAGCTAACTGACATGGTTGGCAAGTAGAAACATACTGACGAATATCTTTACGCATGTTAGGCTGGGGGTAGATTTAGACTGGAACGGAGCGCAAAGAAGGCTTCGTAGCAGGTGTCCGGCGTTTCGTCTTTCTTCTAGTCCGGGTGGCACTGGAGGTTAGAATTGGTGCAGGATTTGGGCTTTGGTCGGGAGTCGAAGTCTGGATGGTTTGGAGGGGGTGGTGATGATGGCGTGGTGGGGGGGCGGGGTGGTGGTGGTGGTGGTGGTGGTGGTGGTGGGTTAGTTTGAACTTCCTGGGTAGTGATAGGGACAGCGTCGGTTTGAATTAGCTTAGGTTTGGTGATGGGGACTTGAGTGTTGTGGTCGAGGGTGGCTGGTTGGCAGAGGTTATTGACAGGATTTATGAGCATGGGAGTGGGGATATCTGCGAACTGGGGTTTACGGAGAATGATGGGAATAGACTTGTTTTGGAGGGGGGGGGGGGGTAATGATGAGATGGTTATTGTGGGTTTCCTCTATTGTAGCGATGTGCTTACTAATGATGGGTTCTATGGCTTCGATAACAGACTTGTGCATGAGAGGGTTGGGGCCTGAATTGGTGAGGGTGATGATGAGGAAGTTGTTTTTCGGGGCTACTGGAAAGGAGGAGTTTTTGTAAGTATAGTGGAAGGGATGCTCGAAGGGGAATTCTTCAACTTCGATGAAGATTTCAGGAGCATCTTCTTCTTCTTCTTCTTCTTCTTCTTCTTCTTCGTTTTCTTCGTCGATGTCATCTTCCACGGAGTCTTCTGCATCAAAGTGGTAACCAGGCAGTTCATCGGCGGGGGAGAAAGGAATGCCTTTACAGGCTAGCAGGTCTGAAAGGGGGGTGATGGCTTTGCGGACATTGGGGAGAATGAAGATGAAATTAGAGTTATCATCTTCATCTATTCGATGATTTAACGTGGTGATGGCAAGAAGGCTAGAGACAATTTGCTTCCTGTGAGAGTTTAGGCTGGCTAGTGAAGTGTCTGAAGGGGGGAGGTGGATAACCAGATAGTTGTCATTGGGGCGGTGGGGAGTCAATGAATTCAATATTGAGGGGGAGGCTGAAATCGTAATATGGGCCCCTGCTGCTCTGTCCACCAGGGTTGTCCATATCCTTAATCAGTGAAGAGGAAGAGAAAAGAGAAGGAAACAGAAATAAAGACGAGGGGGGGGGGGGTGGACTTGGTTAGGTGTCAGGTGCTAGCACTATTTGGATCAAACTCCGAAGAAGACCAAGGGTAGTGTGCACTCGGGGGGTACCAGTCGTGCCAGGTTTAGTTGTACGGATCGCTCCGGGACAAGGCACGAACAGGCACACACCGAGCGCAAGACAAATTTGTTATTTTCCGTGGTGGCTAACCCTAGAAGGCTAGCAGGCTGACGACGGCTGGGCTGGACTTGTGGACGGTAGCTGTGCTATTTGGAATATAGCAGACAGCAGAAAGCCGGCCAACTGAGTATACCCAGCAGGACGGACCGCGCTGAGAAACTCGACGGCGGACTCTCCGATACGCTGGCGGCTGGTGGCTGGGGCGAGCCAGGGCTCGCTGTGACAGGCAGGTCGGTGAAGCGCTCCTGGCAGCGAGGTGTTGGTACTAGGATTGTACCGTGAGTTGAGCGCTTGGCAGAAGAAGCAGGTGAGCTGGCGGCTAAGAGGGCGCACGCTCGGACTTGGCTCTCTGAGGATGTTGCTTCCTCAGAATATCAACTTGGAGAAAAATGGCTGAAAAAAAGGCAGTCGGCTGTCATCAGGGCGATCTGGTTCTTGTTCTCGGTAACTCGGAAGAGAGTGCGTGTACCGAGCCAATACCACTATCGTAGATTCCGTAGCAATGATATTCTCCTTCTTCCCGCTACTTCTTCTTCTATCAATTTTACCTTAGAGGATAAGCTGAAGGAGTCTATATTCATCATTTCGAATGATATGTCAAGTTTCTTATTTTTTCTTTTTCTTTTTCTTCTTCTTTTTGACGTTGTGCATGACCTCTCTTTGTTAATGCATTGGAGTACTTCAGTGTTACGTATTATGCCAACCCCTGATATTCTAAGCAGGCGCCGGGGAGCACCCCATCTCAAAAGATCGAAGGTTTTTGGTGGTGTTCTCTGTTAAGGTCCAAGTCTCGGCACCATAAAATAAGACAGAAAATACATAATACCGAAGTAAACGGAGACGGAGATTGATCTTACCCAAAGTCCCTGTTACAGAGAAGTTTGCTCATTCTCTTGAATGCAGCCCCTGCCTGTTCAATCCTGGACCTTACTGCAACAGCATTGTTCCAGCTGCGATCAAGTGATACTTCATAAACATATTTATTCTAAAAACAAATGGTCTTGTAAAATAAAGGTATCCACCCCAGTTGATATGTCTGTAAATGTACATATCTGCAACTCCTCCTGTTGAACATTGCTCTATCCCATTGCTTTGAGAACTTGTACAAACTTCCTTGACTTAGGTACGCTATTTGGTCTACTACGTATAACTATGTTTGAACTTGACCTCTGGTTGTAACTCTTGGAGTCATGCGAGCCATTTGAAAGAAAACCTTGTCATTCGAACTTTGTGGTTCTCACAGTTGCTATTCAATAGTGTATCATATACCGTGTATTTGTCTACTTGTCTATCACTTCATCCTTGTGGTGACTTACTTTTTATTCCATATGCGTGGGAAATAAGATATGGGTCGATCTAAAATAAACCCCGACTGTCGTGAGAGACGAATAGAAGTGGGTGTAAGTTTGGAGGCTCACGACATATATGTTAGTCGTAAGGGGCGACTAATAAGGAGAACTCAGAGTAGTGTAGGTTGGCGACCACGGTGCCTCTAACTGAGTCTGACATTACTTGCACTTACTTGTACCAGTGTCCCACCTTTCATGTTTTCTATCCAACCTCCCTTTGTCAACTCTTATTTTCTTCAGACTACCATGACATTTGATTTACAAGACCTAAAGAGTCCTTTATGTTCAGGTCCTTTGAGACTCTTCCCTTTCTATTGCCGATATCTTCATTCTTCGAAGCTAGGACCTATTTCCTTCTTTCCCTTGTTTAAAGTTTCAAGGCGATGTTTACCTACTTTTTCTTCCCCCGAAATCAATCTCATCACTTGCATCGAATTCTCTCAACTTGGGAGCGTGTGTTATTACCACGGGCCATCTAACTGATTCTGACATTGCATTCATTGCCTTGAAAGGCTCACCACTTCCATAGTTAATTCCTGACATCCATTATCAACTCAACGATATTAAGTTTGCGAGGTCAACGAAATTGTTCGACCATTCGTCCTTCATGACCCTTCGCTTTATTTGCCAAAATTTGAGACAAATAAATGTCAAAAGCTCAAAGAATTGAAATTTTTAACACCAAAATTATTCACTGATAACTGCACCCAGAATTTTCAAAGGTCCTCGCTAGTATTGTACCTTGTGTGTCAGAGAATATTAAAAATAAGTTTGTATTCATTGTTCGCGAAATGAGAAATCGAATTTGTGATGGTGGCTAATATTGTATAGCTAATAATATTATTACTACTAATAATAATACTTTAATTATAAGTTAGTCGATTTTTAAGAAATCTGGTTTCCTGAAAAATTCATTTAATGCATTATTTATCATTAATCTGTGAATGTGTAAAAATAGAATTGTTATTTGTATGTATTAGTACAATGGATAAACTTTGAAACAGTGTTTATATATTATAGTTGTCTTAAGTGGATCTATTCAGCAGTGTGGACCACAGCCCTGCATGATCACGTGTGAAGACTGCAGGTTAAATAAAACAGTCTGACGCCTGCCTCTTGCACTCAGCGCCACGCCGATCTGTTCGTGCAAGAGGTTACGGCGAGAACACTCACGGCGCCGATACATCGGCTCTGTCCTATTTAGAGATTTTGGTCATTGGCGTGGTTGGTAACTGGTAACAATTGATTGTAACAGTAACTTAAAGCGTTGAATTTGCGTTTTTCTTCAGATATATCCACCAGCCCTACAAAATATTTTTATTTTCGATGAATGAAATCTGATGACCGTGAAAGTTTATGTTGTAGTTATTCGAAGTTGTTATTGTGTTGATCTGTTTTGGTTGACTTATGAATACAACAACTTGATCTTGCTATCAGTTTAGTTTAGAGTTTATTTCGTTTCTATGGTATATCGTGTGTACGCTGTACTTCTTCTTCTTCTTCTTAATCTGTTTACCCTCCAGGGTCGGTTTTTCCCTCGGGCTCCGCCAGGGATCCCACCTCTACCATCTCAAGGCCAGTGTCCTGGAGTGTGAGACTTAGGGTCGGGGGATACAACTGGGGAGTATGACCAGTACTTTGTCCAGGCCGCCTCACTTGCTATGCTGAACAGGGGCCTTATTGGGGGATGGGAATATTGGAAGGGATAGACAAGGAAGGGGGAAGGAAGCAGCCGTGGCCTTAAGTTAGGTACCATCCCGGCATTTTCCTCAAGGAGAAGTGGGAAACCACGGAAAATCACTTCGAGAATGGCTGAGGAGAGCATCGGACACCCCTCTACTCACTTGACTACTCGAGGCTGAGTGGACCCCGTTCCAGCCCTCGTACCCCTTTAAAATTTCGTGGCAGAGCCGGGAATCGAACACAGGCCAGCGGGGGTAACAGCTAATCACACTAACCACTACACCACAGAGGTGGTGGCTGTACTTCGCGAACTATAATTTTACACCTTCTCATTACTCCGTTGTAGCACGTGCTTGCGTCATCCTTTTATCGTAATGGTTAGGCCATATTCAAGTCCGAATGGGGCCGATATCCTAGAATTTTCAGACGATTTAGATAGCAATAATGACCTTCTTTTGCTAAAGGTGATTCCTGCTATGTGGGAAATAACACAGTCACAGCTGCTCACCGTGCATCGGACCGCAAGGACCTGACATAGATGACAGTTACGTGCACAGTGAATAATTTTGTGCCACGCTTCATGAGTGAATTGCAGCACACACATCATTATGATATAAAATTATTTAGAATTAAATGTTCTTTCTTTCAGGTCTAGGAGTAAAGAAGAAAGACGCAGTAATATCTGATCTTTCTATCATTGAAATTGATAATTTATTTTTTTAAATTTATTTTCAGAGTTTAATAATTTTTTCGGCTTTACCAATAATAATTCGTCCAAGGTATATTCATTTCTGAAATGTCCATAGTTTTCTGTACTAATGTGATTTACTGTATTTTATTTTAATGTGTGTTAAGCCGTTTATGTGTTTAATTTTTGCCTTTTGGTTGGAAAATCACATGAATTAGTTTGAACTTCTTCGAGCAAACCCCTGCATGTAGACTGAGTGCAAACGTGTTAAATAAAACAGTCTGACGCCTGGCTATATCGGCAAACCACCAAACATTTCTGTATCGTGGTGTTAACAAGGACACTCTGGCAGATCTTTCGCTACCATAGGCTACCCCAGTAATGTCAGAGAAAGCTGCACTGATCTACTGGATATTGCATCTGGTACCCTCTGCATTGAATGTTGGTATGGCCTGAGCCGAAGTGGCTTGTCTGTTACCACGGACAATATTCTAGTCAGACGTCGCTAATCGCAATCTTTAAGCCGTCGTGGTCGGCCACTGCGTGGTTCTCTGTGGGTAGGAATGCCTTGTATGAGGTATTACCGATACACTTGCAACACTGTCGATCGATGAATGGTAAATGTCCGGACAAGTTCGACAATGGAATATTCCATCCCCACTATCATCTTCCGTTCGAAAAACGATCATTCACGTTGGCTTGCCACGACCAGCACAGATGGTGTTGACCCCACTCGAGATGTCAGATCACACCTGATACAGGTCTGGGTACTTCCAAGACGGCATGGTGCGGTAGCGCCACTGACTATTACCTTTAAATACTGCTATCCGATGACTTTTGGCATGTCAGATTTAGTTGTGTATTTACATATGTTTACGGAGGTACTGCAAGGCTTCCACAAGTTTCTACATATTGTAAAAGCTTGGGTTATCTACTTAGTCCTGCTTTCACATGAAGCTTGCAATAGCAAATCTTGGCTTGGATTATCTCCCTTATCTCTCTGTCACATGATGCATGCAACAGTAATTCTTGGTTCGGATTCTCACCCTTATCTCTCTTTCACATAACACATGTAGCAGCAATTATCGGCTTGGATCTCGTGTTTATCTTTGGTTCACATTATGAATGCAACACTGATTCTCGCTTTAACCTCTGCTTCACATGCTCCTTGCTCTGTAAAAAATGTATCCCAAATATTTGAACTCCAGAGAATGAGATGCGCTCGACAAAATGTTTAATTTTAGTTACATTTTGATTTTCGGCCTAAGTACTGCACCCATAAGGCGAATCGCCTGGTGTATGTATTCATTATTAAATTCATATATATGAATACTGCAAATAGCAAGTAATTTCACAAAGGACTACCTAGAGACCACACAGGCTGGAAATATATCCCCTGAAATCGCTTAAAATCACGTACCGGAGATAGGTATGGCTAAAAGCATCCTGTCATAAAGTTTATGATGCCGGCGATACGAAACTTTCCACCAAGCTTTCACACGAGAAAGAGGACATCAGAATTTGCCGCAACTTATTGAGTGAGACAGAAGTCATACCTGTCACCCCTCTGGAAAAGTGGTTGAATCCGAGGCCAAACACGTCAGCTTAGCCGGCGGCAAATTTCAACCAATGAGAAAATTAGAAAATTAAACCCCCCTGTTTCAGAGAAAATATTATTTAGTCCTTTCGTGATTTGGTGACGAGAGAAGCCAAAATATACTATTTCCTATCGTGGATTAAAATTTGAGGGATCTCTGGTGCAGTTATGTGGTTATTTATCTCATAAATAAGAAGTTATCGGCATTTAGGTCAAACGTCTTTGAAGAATAGTTTCACCCATGAGATGGTATCTCATGGCGGGAATGCGCCATAGCTCGACAGTAAGTAGTCCCAATGACGCGTTACAAGCTGTAAAAAAAATGAACGATCATTTCTGATATTTGAGTGCAACGTGTAAATTAGACCAATTTTTGGAACAATCAGAATGTTTTCAATGAATAATTCATCTACGGCATGTGCGACAATTAACGTCAAGGTGTCATATTACTACGCCTCACCCCTCCATAGGACTATTTTGAAGGCGGGGTCACATGGTTTTACAAAACTATCGGCCGCATCTTGCCGAAGAGTCAGTCTTAGTTGCATTTTCAGAGTTTGAGGTCGCACCGAAGACGCGGAGTCCAGAGTGCAGCGAAGTTTAACTAAAACCACCGTTCTGTTAAGTCATCACGTCGTGTATGGTCGGTGAGTGAAATAATCAACGAGATATAGGAGAACTATTATGATATTTTTGAAATATAAACTGTTGGGACATGTAGGACCGACGCGAGATTGCAGAATTTTTCACTATGAGCTATCACAAACAGACACTTAGGTGTTAAATTTCACGCCATACACAATGGAACTATAATATTATTTTTCAGAACTATCTAGCTCATGCGTAAATATTTCACAGTGGAAGTTGATATGTATATCCACTAAATTCAGGAGGACAATTTTTAAGCAGTTTTCATCTGTTTCTGATCAGTAAACACATCAGTATCTGAACTATGTCATATTAAAAACACTGTCATTTGAGACAATGGACCCGGTGCATAACTTGTAATTATTCAAGGGCGAAGACACTGTGCGGCTATCAGCAGGTAGCGGGACAAGAGTAGGCCATTTCTATTTCCGTGGACGGGTGAATGACTTTCTAATCTCCAATACAAACAAACAGGGAACACGCACATCGCAGGTAACGAGAGATACTCAGCCGGCGGAGCACTGCTTTTTCTTCTGTAGTAAAAACGGAAACCAAATTCCATGTGTGTTAATTCCATTTTATGTAAATTGTGTTTTTAATCTAAGCTTCAAGAGTGCGTATGTCATAACGTACATGCGAGTGCTATATTTCAAGTTGGATCAAAGCCGTGTGCGCGTAATATTACTTAGTATTATCATCAGCTGCAAGATGGATTAAACCAATGTAAAAAGGGGCCGAAAGGATGCAGCCCACCTTCAGCACAAGGTAAAGAACCATGTTGTATTTATTATGATGTAATTAATAATGACGTGAATAGCTCGTGGTCCGGTTAAGTTTTGATTCTATGTATTGTTTTGTATAGGGAAATTCACGTACGGGTGATGGTTTTGTAAATTTTTGTAGTGTAATGGCGGGAGCGAGACCAGGGCAATTACATCTAACGATTCAGGATGTAAATGTCAGGGGATCGATATAATAATAATAATCATAATAATAATAATAAACCTTTGTGATATCTGTTGATCATGTTGAATCGTTCAATGACGCAAGCAATGTTAGTGATAAATGATATTTTACTTGACACTAGATAATTCATGACCAGGTTTATTGCAGGCACATTTCGAGGCCTTCATGATAATAATAAGAGCAATAACAATATAATAATACTAATACTAATAATAATAATAATAATAATAATAATAATAATAATAATAATAATAATAATAATAATAATAATAATAATAATAATAATAATAATATTTTTGTCAGATTTGAGATATTGACAAATTGTATATTTCAGTTGAGATAGTTTCATTTTGGCAATCTACTTCGGTATCATTGATGTTTTATTGATTTATGTTTAGATTAGAGTCTCATTTGGTAATTACAGTCACTTTGACGAGCCTATAGTTTTTCTTGTCATGTTAGAGCACAACTTATGTGCACGAGTTCTTCTGGTGAGTAGTTTAAAAAAATTTTGATAGCAGGATATTTGGCAGGCAATCACGTTCTTATAGTAAATGCAGATTAAAAGGGAGGAATCGTTGCTGACCAGCTCAGGCATTGATATGTGGAAGTACATGGAAATTTGTGAAATAAGGAATGAAAGATAGCAGTATGAACATCAGTACGCAACAACAGCCCTGATGGTAATAACTATTGAGATGTGAGAAAACGGGCACAACCAGCGGATGTCGTATTGTGATGATAGGAACGGCAGAATAAAATATGTGCAGTTACTTAGCTTATGATGTAATAGAGCAATTTCATGTTGAGAAAATGCGGTAAAAATATAAATATAAATGACAAGTCTACGAGGAAATACGTATGATGATTATGTGCGGAAGTGAAGTACGCGAATATTACCAGGGAGGATTAAAGACTCGGAGACATTCCAGATAAGGGTCCGAGTGTCGAACCATTGAATATTGAGCGGGATAGAAATGAATGAACTTTTGGAACCTATGTTATGAATTTATCAATGTGCATTTCCAGACTAGTGTATTTGGAACATAAATTTCTGAGATGTGTTTTATGTTATGTGATTGCCAACCAAATAGCACTTCAACACCCGTAAGCTTTTTTTAAACATCGTTTTGGATTTGATAAATTGCGTAGTTTTGACATTTTGAGGTAAGCATCGTTTGTTGTCCACGTAGAGATTTTTGATTCTCCATTTTTGTATTTCCATTTTCGGTGTTTGATCTACCGCGTGTTTGAGTAGTTACATTGAAGGTACGTGGATGTTTGATTCGTTTTACAAGATTCATTGTAGGTGTGGATTAGATTATTGTGTGTTTTGATTTTCTCTTTTGTTTTGGGCACTATAATGTCAGTACTATGTATATTTTGTAAATATTAATTTCAAATCTTAAGTTAGTTAGGACCACCGGGTATTCATAGTCACATAAATTACAGCTGTTTCTTTACGCATACATGAAAGCAACGCAATAATATGTTAACTTACACACCGCTACAAATGTAATTGGCAAATGAACCTACCCTTAGTAAAATATTATGAGAAAAATGCCGCAAGTGGTTGTATGAGGTGTAATCTGCCGCCGTCAATAATGGAATGTGACACAGGCAGTGGTGTTTGAGTTAAGTGGTAAGCGGCAAGTGAACGTTGTAAAAAGACGTGTTCATTTGGTTTATGTGGAATACTAAGGCATTTTAGCCTGTATTATTTTGGATAGGTGAATTGTCCAGACCTATCACAGTAAATAAATTCAAGGTGTATAATGGCAGTATAATTAATTTCAGAGATTTCAATTCATTTCTGTTTAACACAGCTTTTTGATTTTCTGCCAGCCACTGGAGTGAGTTCCGAGGCAATAAGTTTGTGTAAGTGTAGGTGATGTTCGATTTAAATGAAAGAGTGTTCATGGTTTTGTTTTCCTTTCTTTTCTGTGATTTAAAGACCATTTTAACAGTAAGGTAAATTTAGGTATCAAATTCCAAGAGGGTAATGAGTGATGAATATACATGAGCGGTCACAGATCATTTAATTAATTAATTCACTGTTTAATTATTTTAAATTTATTTATATTTTTCAAGTTTCATTTTATCTGTAAATCTGTAACGTTGGTGTGAGTGTGAGTCTAGTTTCGCAGACTACAATGTTTTAAGTAGCGTCCATTGACGCATTATTTTGATTATTAAAGGTGGTATCCATTATTTTAATTTGAGCCACATTCAAGCCCACTTTGAGGCAGTTTGTTGGAAGACTTTAAGTTTATTTTATTTTAACAACTTTAAGTTCTAATCTATTTAATTTTACTCCATGTGAACCAAAGTTTACTTTTGATTTTTGCAACTTTGATTAATAAATTTCATTCATTTTAAATTCGATTCAGTCTTGGGTACCGTTATTTGTAGTTAGTTCGACCCGTCGTATTTTTCATTTCCTCACCCCAGTATTTTGTGGCCATTCATCCACGAGGATGACTGAGGGGCGTTCCACGCCCGAGAAGAGAGAGAGTCAACGCGTGCGGTGAGTATTTTTTTAATCTTTTTATTTCAGAAGCAGCCGGAGCAATAGTCAATCAAGAGGAACACCGCCACGGATGCCTTGAAAAGGACACAGTACCCTTTCTTTCTGGCAGAGTTATGTATTAATTTCTCGCTAAAAACTAGGTCATAACGTAACATGTGGATTTCTACAGGTATAGTTCCCCGATTGACACGGTGAACGACCTAGTGCAGAGGGATATGCAGTGGGCACACACTCACGAGGCGTTCGTGTTCTCATTACGAGGCGTAACCGAACCGCTTATACGATCATTAGTCGATTTGTTTCTGGTAATGGACACGGCCTCTCTACAGCAGAGGACGACAACAGGTGACCTCGCTTTTCCAGTTGAGCGTCTTCAAGCAGGTTAGTGTAAAAAAACCGTTGGAAACATATCATAATAATGTCGTATACACAATTGCCAATTCCTCTGCACATAAATAAATAGACCAAAGACTATAAGACCTAGGAAGCTACAAGTTTGCTTGTAGGTAGCTCCTAACCTGCAAAGAAGAAGGGATATTTGGGGGAGGTGTTAGCTCAATTGGGTGAAAAATACAAAAGAAAACAAAGTTTGTATTTTGTGTGTCTCTTACAACCTCACTTAAATATCCAAAGCAAAATGTTACGTTCAACAACCCTCCTAGTAGTTTAAATATACGTTCAATAAGCATGCTGCAATAAGGGCCACACCCCCTTTTTTCTTTCGCTCCTCAGTTATCTTGTATAATTCTGAAATGCTTCATGCTTTCAAGATGAGAGAAATTTTATTTTTGGTGTAATACATGCTGGCTAATCTGTTAGTCATCTAGTAGACATGCGGACATCGGTATTCTTTTGTTCTTTTGTTTAAGTGTGACAAATTTTGTGATGGTATCGTTGTTTCGTGTTCTTACTTTTTCATGTCGTGTGTTTCGTGCTTACTTCAAATGACAAAACCAAAGGGTATTTTCAAGAAGAGGAAAGGTGTTGGAGGGAAAATATAAGTTGTCTTGTCCAATAAAAGAGGTCAACTTGACAATATGAGGTTAGAGCAAACACCTGATCATGATATTAGAAATACAACTCCCAAATCCATGGGTGGTGCTTCTAGATGTAAACTATTGCCATTTGAGAAGTCGTGTGAAGATTAAGATGATTCATACGATGTAAATATTGTTGTATCATTAGATTTGCTGAATAATTCAATCAGTGACTTTACTGTTTGTAAACAGTGCAATTACAAGAGCATAAAATGTGTTGAAGACTGTAAAAAGAGAGCTCGCTTTGCAACATGTGTACAAACTGTAGTGCTGAACATTCCTTTTCAACTTCCCCAGTACATAACACGGTGCATGATATCAACATAAGACTTGTGTATGTATTGCGGTGCATAGGCAAGGGACTTACAGCAGGGAAGAATTTGTGGGCGGTTTTGAATTTACTGAAGCTTCCAACACAATTTTGGAAGTACAATAAAATGCTGTAAAATTTTGTGCTGTGCGATATATGTCTTCTTCTGTTAAGAAAACTATTGAAATGAATGAAGGAACTAGTGATCTCACTGTGGCATTGAACGGCACCTGCCAGAAGCGCGGATATACTAGCCTAAACCGTGTTGTATCTGCTACAAGCATGGAAACAGGTAAAGTGTTGGATGTGGAAATTTTAACCCAGTACTGCCAGACATGCCTCAATATGAAAAACCCTGAGGAATAATTAGCATCCCACATGAATGGCAATGAGTGCAGGAGAAACTTTGATGGCAAAAGTGGAGGGATGGAAACGGCAGAAGCAGTAGTTATATTCAACCAGTCCTTGGAGAGGTACGGCGTTCGATATGTGAATTACTTAGGTTATGGTGACAGTAAGGGTTTTCATAAAGTGGTAGAGAACAAGCCTTATGGGGACATTAGTATTGAGAAGCTTGAATGTGTGGGACACGTTTAGAAGAGGATGAGTGCCCGCCTGAGAAAACTGAGAAAGGATATGAAAGGCAAGGAACTTGAAGATGGACATGTTTTATCAGGACGGGGTAGACTGACTGACAAATGAATTGACATTCTTCAAAGTACTATGGCTCTGCAATCAGAAATAATGTGGATTCCTTGAAAAATATGAGACATGCTGTGTGGGCTACATATTTCCACAAAATTTCAACTGACAGTCGCCCACAGCATTATCTATGTCCAAAAGGCGAACCATCGTGGTATAAATATAACAAGTCACACGTTACTGGAGATCAATACAGGCATGAACATCCACTTCCTGTGGCAGTTGGAGATATCATAACACCAGTTTACAGGGCTCTTGCTGATCCAAATTTGCTGAATAAAGTTTTGCACTGCAAGACGCAAAACCCCAACGAGTTTCAACAATGTTGTGTGGACTCGAATTCCTGGAAACTCTATGTATTTGGTGTATTTGATGCTGTATTGACCTTTAATGATGGTAATTTTGGTAGGATATGTGCTTTGAAACATTTAAACCTTGAACCCGGTAACGACACTGTGAGAGCGCTTAAAGAAATTGATAGTTTTAGAGTTAAAAGAGCTGATAAGGATATTGAAGACTTTATTACGGAAGCTAGGAAGCACAAGAGGCAAAGTAGAAAGACTGAGGATGATGATGATGACAACCCGGAGTATGCTGCAGGGGCACACTGATATATGTTGAAAGTTGAAGTTCATTTTTCTGAAAACTAATGTTTTTGTATAAATGACCCATTTTTCAGAAACTTCTCATCGTAAAAAATGATTTTGTAAATACATAATGTTACTAATGATAAATCTACTCAGTTACTCCTAACTCCCATCTTGCAGTTGTATGCATGTTGCAGATACACTTTCGATGAAAAATGTACTAAAATTGTGTACTGCAGAAGAATGAAAATGAAAACCTACAACCTGTTTTCCAGTCTTTGACCGGGTCAGGGATGTAATGAATGAACCATATAGGCTATTATTACAATGGGGTCGCCAGTACCAAGGTGATATTAATGAGTGATAAATGCTATGAAATGATAATGGAGAGTGTTGCTGGAATGAAAGGTGACAGGGAAAACCGGAGTACCCGGAGAAAAACCTGTCCCGCCTCCGCTTTGTCCAGCACAAGTCTCACATGGAGCGACCGGGATTTGAACCACGGTATCCAGCGGTGAGAGGCCGACGCGCACTGCAGAAGAATATCCATTAAAATTTCATATTCAGTAAGAACTTCTCAATACAAACTCAGTGTACATACAATGTATCACCATAAGTGCTTACCAAATTTGGTATACATGAGGCTAACGGTTCCAGAGAAAACTGGTCACAAAGTATGAAAATTTAACATTGTAAGTATGGGGGCTAACACCCCCCTTTTAACGTAACATTCCGATATGGATCCTAGACAAGTTGAAACTGCACGGGGCCCGTCCATTATTGTTAAAAGTTCATACTTTGTGTTTTACAAGAATTCATTTACGGAGTGTGGATATATCGAAGCAATGCTGACAACGATGCTCGTTATTGAAGGCCCACCAAGTCATCAGAACTTGAGTCCAGTGGATTGGATACGTCGCGTGCATGTCGGGCGATAGCGCGGTTAAGAGGACCTGGGAGGGAAGGCTGGTGAATAGAGGGCCTCTAGACAGATGTAGGAGACGTGTGGAAACCAACTCACGGAAGACATGACCGCTGGAGGGTTAACATGAGATTGGCGCTTACACAAAACCGTAACAACTGGCGAGGTGTTATGAGTGCGACTAAGTCGCTCTGACTGATATTACCAGGATTTATTTTGAAATGAACTCCTTTTAAGGAAATCCTACCTGTACAGTTTTGAATCAAGAATTCACTATGAGATTGGTTGACGGAGTATTCAGGCCTAAGGATGGCCATAAAATCTCCAAAACTAGAAGATCCAGAAAGGCGCAAGTTCAGACACAGATAGCTTCTATCATCTAAGGATGCCCGAACTTTTATATACCACGAATTTCCGCGGGATTTCAACAAATACCTTTAAGGAAAGAAATTTGAAAAGGCCAAAGAAGTTTTGTCAGACTATGTTACTTTCCGCACTTAGCGGAGCACAGTTTTTAACAATAAAGCTAAGGGCTCTTCTTTACCAGCAGGATATGACTCCTAAGACAGCCGTCATATTCCAATGGAGATACATATTGTTACGTGCCATCCTCGTGGTAACACCTTTCGGTACTTCCAGGAACGGGCTAGTGACTCACACGACCTGGGATCTCCCAGCCGGCTTGTAGAGTGGGGCCGGCCTTTCCGTGTATTGTTCTCGTCGGCCGGCTTATCTGTGACTTTCTCGGAAATTCAAACGGGAATGTTCAGCCTCTAGTGGCCTCCGAGCTATAAAAAGGGAGGCTAGCCGCGGACAGTCAGTCAGTGTTGGACTCGGAGTCAGTGATGGACTTGGGCAGTGAGTAGATGGGCTGGAGACGACGGAACGGAAGACGTGTAGTACATGAGAGAACTGTGTGCTTGTGGATTTCTGTAGACTGAGGATAGCCGTGAGCAATCGAAGAAACCCGTGCGAGGATAAATGGACCTTTGTTAATGTTCGCTGTTGTGAGCATCCTACTTCTGCTGAATACTGTAGAACTATTTAGTGTTGCGCTGCATGTGACTGTGTGAATTACTGGACTATCTGTAGAGTCGAACCAACCAACAGTCGCCATGTGTTGTGTACCCAGTAGCACTGTGTTCAAATCCAGCGGTCTACACACAGCTGCTGTATGAGTTGACTGGACTTGGGGAAGTGAAAGTAAGTAATAGCCGTCCTCAGATAACAACGGGCCGGACCACCTGCCGTGCCCTAAGGAAGAGGGACTTGTGAATAGACTTGTAATTATTAAGTCTGGCCATTCATAACTGGTTAGAATTGTGTGTGTTTAAATATGTGTGTGTGTGCAATTATTACGTCATACAATGAAACAGATTGAGTTTTATGCGTAGCAAATTGTGTACTCACCAGAAAGAAGTTCAAAAAAATGTAAAATAAATCATTCAAGGCAACGAGCATTAAGTCCATATACAGGCGGTTTCAGGAGGAACAGTAAATGCTTCGGGAATACTTACCGTCTTACTAATAAATAGTCATTATACATTTGTTTAACACTTGTACATTTACAGTGAATAAACTCTGTATAAGCGTTGTATATTTTTCTTACTAATAAACATTGTATTAGAATATAATATAATATAATAGAATAGAATAGAATAGAATAGAATAGAATAGAATAGAATAGAATAGAATTTATTTATTTATCATCAACAGGTTATTTTCCCAATTAAATATGATTCAATAAAATATGATATACAACAAATACACCTTAAGTACCGAGCTATAAAAAGGGAGGCTAGCCGCGGACAGTCAGTCATTGTTGGACTCGGAGTCAGTGATGAACTTGGGCAGTGAGTAGATGGGCTGGAGACGACGGAACGGAAGACGTGTAGTACCTGAGAGAACTGTGTGCTTGTGGATTTCTGTAGACTGAGGATAGCCGTGAGCCATTTCCTAAAATTTCCTAAAATGATAACCAAGTTCAAACTAAATCTAGAGACCTTTTTATATGCATATGCACAAAACCTCAAATAAATAAATAAATAAATAAATAAATAAATAAATAAATAAATAAATAAATAAATAAATAAATAAATAAATAAATAAATAAATAAATAAATAAATAAATAAAACTAAATCTTAAATAATAGACATTAAACTACGTGTAGTAACTTTTACATATTTACATACCTTACAGATAGGGCCTTACATTCATGAGGTAGGGTATGTCTGATTTTAGACACTTTAGACATTTTAGATACAGTGATGTTAGTGCCCTCACAAGCCATGAGTTAGCCCGAGCCATAATTCTCATTTTAGGCAGATGAAAAATACACCTTTGCCTAGTATTTCGACGAGGAACATGTAATGGAATCAGCTCCAGTAATGTTGAGCAATCCACTCTATTCGTCAGATACTTATAAAGTAAGAGGGCATTGGCAAATCCGCGGCGTGAGTGCAATGTCCTCATGCTCATAGTCTCACAAAAAGACTAGTAATCGGACGAAGAGAGAGAAACATCCAAACCCTTGTAGCTGATCAATTTCAAGAACCTTTTTTTTGGACTCTTTCCAAGTTTTGTATTAAACACTGCTGAGAAGGCAGCCACACCTCGCTTGGAATCTCTTCCTGCAGTTCACTGACGTATTTCGCACGTTCATCGCCTTTATGATCGCCTCTGCTGGTTATCTACGAGCAAAACTTTCCGGAAAGTCGTGCAGTAGCACGGCATATCGGAAAGGCAGTGGCAACACTAAGTGAGACAGCTAGGAATTGGCTTATATTGATATTAACATGTCAATCAATCAATCAATCAATCAATCAATCAATCAATCAATCAATCAATCAATCAATCAATCAATCAATCAATCAATCAATCAATCAATCAATCAATCAATCAATCAATCAATCAATCAATCAATCAATCAATCAATCAATCAATCAATCAATCAATCAATCAATCAATCAATCGAAAATCACTACTGATCTGCATTTAGGGCAGTCGCCCAGATGCCAGTTTCCCTATGTGTTGTTTTCCTAGCCTTTTCTCAAATGAACGCAAATAAATTGTAAATATATTGAACCTCCCTTAGTAAGTAATTCCAATCCCTAACTTCCCTACCTATAAACTAATATTTGCCCCAATTTGTCCTCTTGAATTCTAGTTTGCTTGTGTAATGAACGCCACGAAAGAAATGGAAAAGCTTAAGAAAAGATCAAGAGCTCCTAACTGGGATGGTACGGAAAACGTAGGCAATTGTAATTGAATCGGTGAGTTGAAAAAGGCACACATTCCAAAACCCTTACTTTTCAGGAGAAAGGAAAAACTGTTTTCTGGCTAAAAGAAAGGTTTGATCAAAAATGTTTCTCTTAGGTATTTATATACCATATATCTGCGTATTCAACTACAAAGTATGGAAATCATATTACGTACGGTTTTCAAGTTATACCATTTTTTTATGTCAATGAATATGTTCCTTTTTATACTCAAATTTGAGAAAAGATCTTTGTAGAGGCAGATAATGTATAATAAACTCGCAATTTCAAAAGTCTATTAAGCAGTAACACATTATTACACAAAAATACGCCCAAACATCATTTCTTTTATAGTTGTTCATTGTCATTCCGTCTTTAAAGTGTTTTACCTCACGAAGATGTCTAGCCTTCATAACCTCTAAATAGTGTATGTCTTCTATGTTTAAAACAACGTGAAGATCATCAACTTTTGTTTTGCTACTTGCTTTACGTCGCACCGACACAGATAGGTCTTGTGGCGACGAAGGGACAGGAAAGGCCTAGGAATGGAGAGGAAGGGGCCGTGGCCTCAATGAAGGTACAGTCCCAGCATTTGCGTGGTATGAAAATGGGAAACTACGGAATACCATCTTCAGGGCTGCCGATAGTGGGGTTCGAACTCACAATCTCCCGGATGCGAGCTGACAGCTGCGCGTTCCTAACCGCACGGCCAACTCGCCCGCTGATCATCAACTTTATCGTCCATTCTTTCAATTTTTTCGTCCATTCTTTCAATGTGTGTTAAATAGTTAAATAAAATATTTCACCACTATGATATTACTGCGGACAGTAAATACCACGAAAATGAACTGCTCACTCGTTTCTTTTTCCGCTACTCGCTGTTGTACAACGTTTATACAAGGGTCCTGGTCTGTATAAGCAATTCAATGAATAACTATAACAGTTGTATACACAGGAGGCTTATACACGGTTCATTAGTAACGAATTTCACATAAACGGTGCATAAACCTTGTATAAAAGTTACACACCGTTAATTAGTTAATTAGTATAGAAGGTCATACAACAAATGTGTCCATTGTGTAAAGTGTGTGAAATTACAGCTGTTTGAAATTTTACTGTTTGTTTCACGTCGGTGTGACATAATTATTCACAAACAAAGTCAAACATGTTTTAAAGAACCTGTATCAAAAGAACAAATATATTTCTTGATGTTAAAATAAGAATATTTTTTGAGAAACACATTCAACTGAAAATATTTTGGGGTCAGTTAAACTTACTATTAAAAAGTCAGAAACTATGATAAAAATTATAATGAAGAAAGGATAGTTTACGAAAAACAAGTCATATTACACAGAAAACATTATATGAAAACTCTGTTATAATTATAAATAAATCACTTTCAAATATTTGTTTCCGTACGATTACCATCGAAGTTAGGAACAATTAAAAGAGTTCGTGGCATATATTCCAGAGGGTGAGTACTCTTCTTCCTCCAAATCGACGTGGCAAGTTCATTCGCTCAATTGCAGAATTAGGATGAAACATTCTTTCTACTGTCAGACAGGTCCTTAGTTGCTCCTCAATGTCCACTAAATTTGTTTCAGACCATTTAATGACACCAAGATGAGAACAGGGATTGTGAAAGAGTTAATTACCTTTACTTTGTTTCCTGCATTTTGGAATGATTTTGAAACAGCTGTGGGTTTTTTAAGGAAAGCAGTCTTTAGTTTTCATTGATGGTTGAGTGACTGATCCCTTTAAGTTTATGGAAACCCAGGTATTTGTTACATTCCCCCGCTTCGAGATCATTAATTTTCCTACTTACTTTCAAGAGATCTGAAATCGATCAGCATTCTCAAGATTTCCTTGTTTCAGATGGATTACTCTACATAACTCCATCAGATAATCTCTAGTCTAGAAGCTGCTTTATTTTTTCACTGCTAGCTGCATATATCTAAGGTCATTCGTGTAGAGAACGTGACTTAATTTGTGGTTTGTTTCAAATGTCTTTATATTGTAGTCATAGCCTGTGCTGTTGAGTGTTGTGCTCAGTGCATTAAGAGGTAGACAAAACTAACAAGGGACTGAGGGAGTCATTTTGGAATATTCCTCTCCTGATGCTGATTTCCCTCATTTGGATTTGCTGTCCAATTCGGAGTCGTGTTATCCACTTTGGCATTGCTCATTGCTGGATGTACTTTGTACATTCTGAGGTAATCTTGTGGCACTGAATCGAAGACCATATTGTAGTCAATATAGACCATGTGGAGATTCTTCCTCTTATGGGTGGCTTTGCCAACTACCACAATGTCCAATTATGAATTATGAATTGATCTTTGCACTCTTTGGAGTTCTTGTACCAGCCTTTTTATTCTTTTGTCAGGATTCCAGCATTCACGCAGTGATTGTAGATCTTGGTGGCCAGTATGGATCTTGAACAGTGTTGGCAGGCAGCTGATTGACCTGTACTTGGAGGGTTGTTCTTAGGCATAATTATTATTATTATTATTATTATTATTATTATTATTATTATTATTATTATTATTATTATTAAGCCGGCCTGGTGGTCATATCGTTAAGGTGTTGAAGTCTAAACGGCCTGACGCCTTGGTTAGCCGGTTCGAGTCCCGTTCGTCGAAAACATTTTCACCATCAGGATGTTGGCCGGCGATGGAACAATTGCAAAGGCTAATAACAAGCTCATCAGCTCTAACGATACCCTGGACTTAGAAGTCCTAAATCAGGTTCAAAAACTTGAGATAAGTATATAGTCGTTAAATTACATAGATAAGTCCGACTCGTTGGCTGAACGGTCAGCATACTGGCCTTCGGTTCAGAGGGTCCCGGGTTCGATTCCCGGCCGGATCGGCGATTTTAACCTTAATTGGTTAATTCCAATGGCACGGGGGCTGGGTGTATGTGTTGTCTTCATCATCATTTCATCCTCATCACGACGCGCAGGTCGCCTACGGGAGTCAACTCGAAAGACCTGCACCTGGCGAGCCGAACATGTCTTCGGACACTCCCGGCACTAAAAGCCATACGCCATATTTTTTTTTTTACATAGATAAGAGCATAATTTCTTCTGACAGGTACAATATTAAATGAGCAAGGTTTGCTCCGAGCAGGTACACTTCACTGGAGTCTGAGTTCCTAAACTGCAAGTGTCTAGCCTCGAAGAGGCGATCAGTTTCTTTTGACACACAAAAATTATATTAGGCAACCCATCGGGTACTTCCCCCTTAAAGTGTTCATACACGGTTGCCCCATCGTGTGTTTATCCATTTCTCAACACTAATATTAGGATAATACAGAATGAACAGGTGCAAAACTACCCATACTACACGGCCTTAAGTGTAAAGAGAAAGGTTGCACATAACCGGTCATCAACAAGGGGCAAGGAGGCGAAACACGAGCACTCCTCATAGAAATTTCCGGAAACCTAAGTGGTCTTAAGGGCCAATGACACAGAGATAGATATATAGATAGATAGATAGATAGATAGATAGACAGACAGATAGATAGATAGATAGATAGATAGATAGATAGATAGATAGATAGATAGATAGATAGATAGATAGATAGATAGATGTCTTCATTTTCCTTCAGATCTAAAGCATTGAAACCTTATTGATCTATTACAGGAGAAAAATAATAATGCCCAACCTAGGCAGCTTAAGCTGACATACACATATTATATTTCTCGTAATATAAACATAACTAACATCAAAACAAGGGAAAAAGCAATATTAATGTAAATAATAATAATCAAATGGCAATGAGGCAGAATGGTCTGTTGGCCCTAGTATAAGGCAGTATGGCAGTATGGCAATAAGAAACTAAACTGGTAACATATTACTGTGTAGAGTACAATGGTGAGTCGGATTGCATCTGCTTTCTAAACAAAGAGTATATCACTTCCTGCCGGGTTCGCACTCAGCGCATTCTTTCTTGAACACTGACCTCTCTGTTTTCTACTTAAGTTGCAAACCTGGCTTCGTATTACCTCCACTGTAGTGCCGGTGTGCAAATTTTCACCTTACGTTTCGTTACTGTTGACCACTATTTAAACTCTATTATCTCACTATATTTATTATATTTAGTATCCAGACAACTCATCACATTAAATGAAACCATATTCACTTACAGTTAACATGGACTCTCAGCTCATATACCATTCATCTCCACATATTAGCTTTATCCTTAACACCTATCCAATTTACAATCACTCTCTTCCTTATTCACTACACACTTCACCGCCTACTAATTTGACTATTTAATCACTCTTGAATGACACAGAGGCTAATCCAATTCTAAAAATGGTGACTAAATGAGGAACATTACAGCCGAAACAAGAATTTAAAAATTTAGAGGTTGGAAACCTTTGTCACCCAATTGAATGGTTAAAAGGGAGACGGCAGTGGGTCATCACTCGCGTTCCCTTACATTACATATTTGCCAGTAAGGTATATATCTAAAGTCCTAAGACTTTGCCGAAAATCCTACATTTAAGCCACCAAACATACATTAAAAACTGCTGAAACCTTCTCCTCAAACTACCCGCAGGCACTATCACATGTATAAGTAAATTCTCCCATTAACCTATATCCCTCGATCTTCTTCAAGCACGCCACACCCCTGCCTCCGTAGCCTCTCGTCAAGTCGCACTCTCTAACACTGGAGCAATGCAGACAAGACGGCCTTTTTTTTTCATCGGGGGCCCCCCGAAGCCCGCTCCCCCCGCGGCAATCGTCACTATTGCCAAGACGGCCCTAATATGCCCTGCTTTCACTCTTTCGCAAGGAAAGCTTCCAGATTAAATTGAACTAAACTTTGCTGATAGGCTGAATTCCTACACACACCCCCGGGTTTGATTGCCTAGAGATCATATTTACAAGAATCTGATAAGTAGATTACAATAGAAGAGGAAGCTGCTGAAGTGTTGACAACTTCGGTACATAAAAATGTATCCTCAAACATGTGTACCAACTCCCAGAATAAACATTACTGTGCCCTATAATGCCTTCGTCAACGTCAAGCCAATGCTGAGATCTGACCAAGTGCATTGTAGTGAACAATACACTCACCACCAGGTGAATCAATATGGCACGTAGCTTACCTTGCATGACTGTTCTCTTCATCAGCTCCGGCCGCAACAGCGTTATCAGGGGATATTGGGTACCATACGACTCAAGGTGACGAATAAAATATGAATGAAGAGGAGTGAAATATGCAAGATGTGAACTATAGCCAAAATAACTATCACTGAGCCGCAAATTCGGTACCACAAACAATTTATTACAATAATGTACTTTGATATAAATCGAATCCTCGATAATAATTACACAATGGACATAAATGTCGTAAAGAAAATAAATCAAATGCATTCTTGAAGTAAAGAAGCACCACGCCTTGCGTTAACCTCCCTGTGGAGGAGATTTCTAACCTCGTGGCAACACCTGACACTGCAACAGCCAGCACAATGTCTCCGTCGAAAGAAAATAAATTGAATCACAAGCCTGATAATGGCCAAATTATATCTACATGGCACATAACCTGTTCCTAACGTGAATCTATGCCACAGTACTCACAATAATATAAGCTCTAAACTACACATGTAATAAACACTATACCGTCTGGAAATCGAACACGAGACTACTCTCATTTCCAACAACAATCTGACTTCACATCTCATGAGAAAACATGATTTACACTGTGCAGATACATATGAATGGTTACGCACACATCTGAATGACACACATATAATGACGTATGCAGTTTTATCCTGCAGGCAGCAGTAATTACACAAATCAAAAGGTCACCGCTCTCCGTTCTCCCTTGACAAATACCGTATTCTTCCCCCAAGAGCAGACTTTCGTGTCGTGACAGCAGAACGACCTACATTCAGTCTTCATCAACCTCGGCTCTTGTACGAGAGGAGTAGCCATGTCTCTATCCCATAAATCTTTCACTCGGGAGACAACTAGTAAACAAAACCAAGGGTCAACACTCCCCTAGTTCAGCCCATTACTCCACTCTTCCATTTTGCCCTTTTATTATAGAATAACTATTACATGCCAACGCATTCTTAGAGTTCAAATTAATTGTTCTGAACCAGTTAAGACTCAAATACAATTGGCCCTTTCATTACTTCACCCTGGTGCCTTTTCTATTACCCTCATCGTAAATACAGCCTAGTACTCTGACTGGCACTCACATTTTCAAATTACCACGTGATTCTTATTCATCATGCTACTTATGGGCCTTATCTGTAGACTATGGGCATTACGGACATATTCCTCAGTTATTCTGGGCTTCTCAACATATGACCTGTTCCCCTTAATACGTTAGTCCGAGTGCATTAAAGAAGTATAGGGGATCTTATGCCATTCTTCTTCTCACAGACTACCCTTACATTCTACCATGCTCATGCACTAAGCTAATACCTAAACAATCTGTCCTGGCAATATTACGTCACTATTTGCTGTACAAAGTTCTTATCTATATTACAAATGTTTATTACTTATAAGTCGCACGTACAAGGTGGACTCTGAATGCGTTGCGTGTAGACAAAGGTAGCTTTCCCTTCGCTGCGTCGCTCCGTGACAGACACCTTCTTGACAGTGATACACCCAGTAAATGACGCCCGCGCCCTCGGCTGTCGTATATATTAGCGATTGCGCACCCACGCTGCGGAGCTCGACATGGATGGGCCTTCGTGAGCGTGCCCGCGAAGACGATCATTCTCCCACGGTATGCCGCATAATTATACATTCCTATTTGCGCTTACAATTAGTGTCATGTGGCATATCAATATTTTCAGAAAAATATGCCAAATGCAATTTTGACATTAACTGCTTTATATTCCTCTTGTGGTAAGAGATATTTAATAAATTCGTTTCCCTCCAATATAAATTCCCACGCAGCTTTTCACGGAGTTGCTCGCGTCCGACGCTATCTTCAAGAGGTTCGCTTGGAATAATAAATTTCAATTTCAATAAGCATTTTGGGGAACTTCAGCTCGCTTCTGACGTCAAGTTCTTCTCGAAAGCGCGCAATGGTACATAATGTTGCGCAATAAAATGCCACCCAGTGTCCTTTCTTTGCGGTCTCACATAACTGTCATAATTATCATTCAACCACCATATCCTGACCATGAACAGAATGGTTCATTACTCTGTCCATTAGCTTGCTTTCAGTCCAGCAGGTAGCATTAGTACACAGATGGCAGAGCCATCTCACCAGTGAAGAAGTAAATTTTCGTGAGATTAAAAGTTCAAGTCCGTTGGCATAGATGGCCGTAGAGAAAACGCGCAGTTTAAATAGCCGGGCTATGTGTAACCCTGGTATTTTTTTTCTAGTTCTTTATATCCCACCGACACAGATAGGTCTTACGGCGACGATTGGGCAGGAAAGGGCTAGGAATGGGAAAGAAGAGGCCGTGGCCTTAATTGGGGCACAGCCTCAGCATTTGCATAGTGTGAAAATGGGAAACCACGGAAAACCATCTTCAGGGCTGCCGACAGTGGGGTTCGAACCCACTATCTCCCGAATACTGGATACTGACCTTTTTACATCGTTATGCCCTACTCAGGAGCACGGTTGAACTTGCTTAGCTGATGTGTTGGCCTTCTTTTCCTCCCAAAATCTCTTCATCCTCTTGCTGAGCTTCTTCCTTCGTTCTTCTGTCCAAGTTATAGTAGCTCTGGTGTTGGGTTAGTCTTCAAAGTGGTGATTGTCGATTTTGGTTCTGAATTTACATCTCTTCTGTACAATGTCTTCTGAGATGTTGATTACCTAGAGATCTATTTCAGTTTCACGAAGCCAGCTGTTCTTGGCTTCAGACGAAAGGGCCAGGTTGAGAATTCTTTTAGTTAGCCTGTTAGTGTTCATTCTGATAATGTGTCCATAAAATTTTAATCGTCTTTTCCGGAAAGTGTGAGAAATTATTATTATTATTATTATTATTATTATTATTAATTTGCGAACTGACCTCTTATGTATTCATTTTTCTTTGTCTGAAGTTTCCTCTTCATATGGGCGCTATGCTGTTTCTTTTGTTCATCTGCCGGGGCTTTTCCCGTCTTTGCAGTTCTTTCGACTTGAAATCCTTCCAAATTTTGAATCATGGTAGGAAATATTCTCCAGTCTAACATCTGAACTTCCTGGATTTTGTACTTCTCTAGATCTTCACGAAGTTCTCTATTCCATGCAGTCGTTGTCTTCTTGTTTCACAGGTAGTCGAATAACTTTTAGGTTAGTCTGGTTTTGACCATTCTGTTCAATTTTCCAACAAATGACAACCTCCCCCTTTTTTCATGGTCTCGAAAATTTTCCCCACATATTTTGTAGACTTCATTGTTGTTCCGAAGTTTCCATCCGGTTTCACTCTGTGTATAGGGCCCAAGATTTTCCGTGGTATTCTTCTTTCTCTGATCTCCTGCTTCTCTGACTTGTAATTCATCGAGAGGCATTCGCTGGTATACAGCAATTCTGTTTTTACTACAATGATGATGATGATGATGATGATGATGATGATTATTATTATTATTATTATTATTATTACTAGTCTTATTATTGGAATTCATAATTCAAATTGTTGTTGTTGTTGTTTGAGTTATCAGTCCATAGACTGATTTGATGCAGCCCTCCATGCTACCCTACCCTGTGCTAACGTTTTCATTTCTACGTAACTATTACATCTTACATCTGCTCTAATCTGCTTTTCATATTCATACATTGGTCTACCCCTACCGTTCTTACCGCCTACATTTCGCTCAAAAACGAACAGAACGAGTCCTGGGTGTCTTAAGATTTGTCCTTATATTCTCTCTCATCTTCTCGTCAAATGTAGCCTAATCAGCCTCCTCTCACCAATTAGGTTCAGTATCTCTTCATTCGTGTTTCGATCTATCCATCTCGCCTTCAGCATTCTTCTGTAACATCAAAAGCTTCTATTTTTTCGTTATTACTGAGCTTTTTAATCGTCCGTGCTTCACTTTCACACAATGCCACGCTCCAGACGAAAGTCTTCATAAACAGCTTTGTAATTCCTGTATCAATGTTCGAAGTGAGCAAATTTCTTTCCTTAAGGGAGGTCTCCTTGCTTTTGCTAGTCTGCATTTTATGGACTTCTTACTTTTGCCATCGCTAGTTAGTTTGCTATCCAAGTAACAATATGCATCTACTTGCTTTAAGACTTCATTTCCTAATCTAATATTAGCTGCATCTCCTGCCTTCGTTCGACTGCACTCACTTTTGTTTTGGACCTGTTTATTTTCATCTTGTACTTCTTTTCCAAGAACTATTCAGCAATTTCTCTAGATTTCCTGCAGTCTCAGATAACATAACAATATGTTGTCATCGGCAAATCTCAGGGTTATGATTTACTCTCCTTGGATTGTGTTTTCCTTTCCAAATTCCTCTTTGATTTCCTTCGTCTGTTCTATGTAAACATAGCAAAAAACGGGGAATAAACTGCAGTCTTACCTCACTTCTTTCTGGACTGCTGCTGCTTTTTCAGAGCCCTCGATTTGTATCGCTGTAAACTGGTTTTTATACAGACTGTAGATAACTATTCTTTCTCGGCATATGGTCCCGATCACCTTCATAATCTCAAACAGCTTTGGTTCAATCAACATTATCGAATGTATTTCCTAGATCTACGAACGCCATGTGCATGGGCTTGTCTTTCTTAATTACATCCTCTAAGATGAGACGTAAATCAGGATTGATTCACGTGTTCCTTAATTTTCCTTCAACCCTATGTTCATACAGTCAAATTATCCTTTCGTTTACTTCCGGTTCCTTGCGTTCATGGGCGTAGCAGCATTCATTTACGGTGGATGAAATAAGTTGCGGTTTTTAGAAGTCTTCAGTCATGCTAAGGAGAAGTGGACGGAGACTTAACATATAATGTTTATATTCGGTATCACATGACTTGAAGGTACAGTAAGAATCGTGGAAGTGGGTGATGATGCTAGCTGGGATTAGAGAATCAATTACACGGATCAGCTAGTGCTGGCAAAATTATTTCCGGCCTGAATGCTAAATTATAAAAATCATTCTATAGAAAATGTATGCTAAATATTTTTGTGAGGCTAAATATGTTACATTAGTGGTAACCTGTTTGTTGACAGATCACTTCGCGATTGGCGAGTTCATCGATGACGTGTCAGCAGCCACACTACGTATCATGAAGGGAAATCTGTATAGTGGACAGGTAACGACCGTTACTCGCAAGGGAAGTCCCCTCACGGAGCGACTCAACACCCTGATACACCAGCTTCAAGATGCGGGTCTCGTGCTCCAGTGGGAGAGCCAAGTTTCTCGGCGGTTCGATTCGATGCGACTTCAGATGACCATACAGTTGAGCGATGATGGTCCCTCAATATATGATCCCCCCAAGCTTGATGTCACCCACGTTGAAGGTTGCTTTGGTCTCCTAATGCTGGGACTCGGTCTTTCCTTTATCGTATTTATCATCGAAGTGATAATGGCGTGGCTTCCTCAGTACTTCCAGCAGATGCGGACAGGTAAGTCTTAGGAAACGCGTTCCCTTGGTGCTCCACATGACAGTGAGTCAAACTTACAATATTTTCTAATGGTATACTGGGTGATCCAAAAGTCCATTAAAATTTGGCGATGCAATACTTCGCGTAATATTGAAGGTAGAGAGATAATATTGGATACACATGATTGGCGTGGCATGGAGTTTTATTGACACCAACAACGGGTGCACAAACAGGCCAGTAGATGGCGCTGGACAGCAACACGCTGGTACAAATGGCCGCACATGCCTACCATGACACAGATTTTTATTGACACCAACAACGAGTACACAAAGAGTCCAAAAGATGGCACTGGGCAGCAACATGTCATGTGGAAATGGCCACACATGTTTGACATAACACTGAGTTATACTGACAACAACATCGAGTGCACAAACAGGCCAACAGATGGTACTGGACATCAACACGTCAGGTACAAACGCCACACTGGCTTGACATTATATTGAGTTTTATTGAGACCAACAACGAGTACACAAACAGACCAATAGATGGCGCTGGACAGCAACACGTCAGTAATGCCACATGAGACCCGTGTCCGGTATACAAGGAGCTGTCGTGAGAGAGGGTGTCAGATGCGCCTGCAATCGCGCCATGTTGACGTTACCAGGAAAGACAGTGTTAGTGAAACTTTAGTTACTTTATTTTGGTGTCAGTAAAACCCCATGTCATGCCAATCATGTGTGCCAATTATTACCTCTCTACCTCCAATACTCCGTGAAGTATTGCCTCGTAAAATGCTAACGGATTTTTGGGTCAACCTGTACAGTCTGAATCTGTCTTTCTCTTTCCTAGCGTTTTGCCCATCAAACGGGTCCTCTATGGAGCTACGATTTTGCCACCCATGTCAAGGTCGCGAGCTGACTGACAATTCTGCGTGCACGAGAAACAACTGTTACGAGCGCTAGCCCAGGACGTTTATCACATAGCGCAAGCCTGGAGAAGTGTATATTACACGTTCATAACTACGGTACTTTGTACAAAACATATAAGGACGTACATTATTAAATGTGTTCAATTCGGCATTTGTATAAAATGTGTCTAACGATGGAATCACCTGTACCAGAAAATAAAATAAACACTTTAAAGGTTGTCATAAGCAGTAAAGTATAAAATAAGAGGCATTTACAGTTTAGGGGCTTAACATGATTAACTCTCCTATGATCAATTATGAATAATTCCGAATAGCATACCGCTGCTACATCGGTTCCGTAGTAAAACATCATGTTTTTATGAACTGAAACAAAATAAAATAGGCTATGATAAAAGTAGCACATCTTCAAGCAACCATGTACACAAACACACACTAACAAATTACTGTGTCAATCCTTATGACACAGCCTAAGCAGATGAATGTGTTAACCATCACTTGTAGACCAAAACAGGTAATTGGAGCCTGCCACCTGTAGGCGTGCACAGCCCTGATTCAGCAACGTGGGGATGTACAAGCCGACTGAGGGGAAGAGACTTGCGCCCTCGTGCACAGGTATTCTGCTGCGCTTATTAATACGCAGTCCAAAAAATTTAGGGGAACATGTTTTTGAACGTATGCCATGCTCCACTAAACAATACCTCACACCCAGGTATATTACCAACTAAACATTTATTCTTTACCGTTGAAGCATACAAAAGAACATCAATGGATTCGCGTTCATTACCGGAAGACAAACGTAAATGTCTAAATAGTGGCGTAAACAAAGCGATAACAGTCTCCAGGGTGGATTTCTATCACAGTTGGAAAGCTTCAATATGGTGTATGTCCTCCACAGCTTGGCACCTACGTGACATGCTCCGTATAAGTGGACGGAGGTCGCGTTGCGGTATCAGGTCCCATTTTTCAATGAGAGACTGTTCAAGGTCTTGGAGAGTCTGTGGTGGAACACGACGCCCACGAACAGTTCTGTCAAGCCTATCCCACACATGCACGATTGGATTGAGGTCGGCACTCACTGCTGGCCATTCCATCTCTTAAATGTCCAGTTCTCGCAAGACATCTCTGGTGATGCGCACTACATGAGCCATGGCATTGTCGTGCATGAGTATGAATTCAGGGCCAACAGCGTATGCAGCAACCAACACATACTGTAGCAGTATCTCTCGATGTACCCCGCAGCGATAAGATCCGTACGACCATCAATACGGATGCCAACCCACACATCACAGAACCTTGTCCCAATCGGTCACTCTCCGAGACAACATTTGGCATGTACTGCTCACCACGGCATCTCCATAAACATTGACGTCGAACAGAACGTCTGGGTCGTAAGAACACTTTTCTTAACCTGTTCCCATACTGTCTGGTCAGACACCGTGACTCCAGTGACCCTCCTGAGGTCTTGATGCAGTTCTCTGGCAGTTGCTGAAGACGACGCAACGCACAGATGGTCAGATATCGGTCATCCTGTGGGGTTGTCATGCGTCCACGACTTTGTCCAACCCTCCTTGTGAACTGGCTTGTCTCATTTTAGCGATTCCACAAGTATTGAATAACTGACGGAGCGACATTGCGATCCACAGCAATACGACGAAAAGTCCATCCGTTCTGGAGCTAAGTGACGGCCCTTGCGACTTGAACCTGGGATGTGCTGGTTTACGCACAACGTGCTCAAATGACCGCAGTAGTCTGTGTACCTCACAACGACACACGGACCCACCGCTGTTCACTTTGTTTTGAGGGGTCACCTGGCTACGCCTAAAGATGGAGTGTACAGTAACTTCCATTTGACACACCCTGAGTAGCTAAGGTGTGTTGTACGACCATTGGAACCCCATCTACCAAATTACCAGACGTTACAAAGCATCTTCCTCTAATGTTTTTGTACTGTGTATTATTATTATTATTATTATTATTATTATTATTAAGAAATACAACGCAATTGGGAAATATTCCGATGGCTATGATCCCTTACGGTAGTGTGATGATGAAGTAACGTTAAAACATAATTACCCAACAACTACGATAGAAAAGCAACAACAAGAACGCAACAAGCAGTTCCATCGAAAGACAATATTACAAGAAATACTACTAGTTTAACGTTCTAAATCCAGCATCATCATTTACAAATTCACACACAACTCAAGTATTTCCAGTGCTTCACACTACGGCTTACACTACAATACTGTAGGTTGAGCTTACTACTGTAGCTTAACATTACAGCACCGTCATATACAAATTCACACACAACTTAAGTATTTCAAAGTTTTACACTATGATTTACGATAGATTCAGCGGTCTAATTACTATTATCTTAGCGTTGTAAATACAGCACGTTCATATACAAATCCACGCACACCTTAAATAATTGAGGACTATCATACTTGCCACACGACTTCTACAGTAGGCAAGCTTTGACACCCATGGTTTTTGTCATTTAGACAGGGGTAAGACATCTTGAGAGGGATCTAAACACAGCATGCATATCTTCCACCGTGTTATACATCCACCGCTTTGATGGTCTCCGTTTAATTTGGAGGACATCTCTATCAATGAATTATCCTTGCTTCCATGGCACGGTCATATCACCAGAGTGAAGCTTCCCTCGTTTTCTCTAGAGTGCTGAATATTTATATTTATGTCAGTGGCGGCTGGTGGTATCTGAAGCTGGGCGTTTCACCATGTCACGTTTTTATATGAAAAACTAACAGAAATAACACGGAACTCTACTATATATTCCTCTTACAACTGAAATATATCGTTCAATTACAACACAGGAAATACGAGGGTAATTATATAGTATAACTACAGTTATTGTTACCTCACTTGAATTGAAACTTTGCCAGTGTTTCTCATTGATGAAAAATATTGGTGATATTCTGGGTGGTTCGGTATGGCGTATCCTAGTAGCGTGGAAAAGAAATTAGCGTTGCGAGAGGGGAGAAAGCAGGCATGAAGCCATCTCCACAGAGTGGTGTAACCTAATAGGAATATTTGGAGTTCTTTCTCGATGGCGGGCTTGCTGATCTCGTGCAACACCCAAGGGCTGATACTGGTGGTCTTGTTGCCTGATGCTACGTACAGGCTTAGGCTTACCGCTTGGGAGTTGCCGTAGGAAAGCAAACCCCCTGAGTTTCAATCGTAGCGGCAGATTTAATCAATTATGAAGCATTAGTAGAGTACATCGAACGACCAACGATGGTTTATTATAACATATTTTAGAATGTATTATAGGTTTATGTCCACCTCTGTGGTGTAGTCATTAGTGTGGAATAACTGCCACTCCGGGGGCACGGTTTCGATTCCCAGCTCTGCCATGAAATATGCAAAATATTACGAGAGCTGGAATGGGGTCCACTCAACCTCGTGAGGTCAACTGAGTAGAGGGGTTTGATTCCTACCTCAGCCATCCTTGAAGTGATTTTCCGTGGTTTCCCACTTCTCTTCCAGGCGATTGTCAGGTTGGTACCTAACATAAGGCCACGACCACTTCCTTCCCTCTTCCTTGTCTATCCCTAACAATCACTCCATCCTCCCACAAGGCTCCTGTTCAGCACAGCAGCTGACGCCACCTCAACGAGGTACTGGTCCTCCTCGTCAGTTATATCCCCATACACAGAGACTAACCCTCCAGAACACTGCCCTTGACGCGCTGGAGGTGGGATCCCTCGCTGAGCCGGAGGGAAAAAACAAACCTGGACGATGAAAGAAAGAAAGAAAGAAAGAAAGAAAGAAAGAAAGAAAGAAAGAAAGAAAGAAAGAAAGAAATAAGTTAGGTTTATTAAACTAAACAAGTTAGAAGAAAAGACGACAAATGGAATATAAAATTATTGGGAGTTTTGCAAACCTGCAACAATATCATCCACCACCCCTGATTTAAAAACCCTCTACTCCCTTCCTAGAAAGGAATTCATTTCTGTGTGCTGAGTTTTGCGACCTACATAAACTGATTCAGACTCATTTCTTCTTCGAGTTGCCATAATGCGACGGCTGTACTCGGTCAAGCATTCGATAGTGGACCGCACTTGCCCCTACGTTTGCCGTCGCTTAAGAAACAACAGCACGTAGGTAACAGAATACATTCAAATACGATGATTCAATATCACGTAATTAACGTGTAAACGTACATAAATAACGTTTATCCTTTTAATTACATATTAATTGAACTATTTCAATACACAAGACCAATTCATAACATTACTGGATCACTCAGTTTTATAATTACTCTCCAGGGTTGGATTTTACCTCAGAATCAGCGAGGGATCCCACCTCTACCGCCTCAAGGGCAGTGTCCTGGAGCGTGAGACATTGGGTCGGGGGATACAACTGGGGAGGATGACCAGTGCCTCACCCAGGAGGCCGCACCTGCTATGCTGAACAGGGGCCTTGGTGGGGTATGGGAAGATTGAAAGGGATAGACAAGGAAGAGGGAAGGAAGCGGCTGTGGCCTTAAGTTAGGTACCATCACAGCATTTGTCTGGAGAAGTGGTAAACCACAGAAAATATTTCCAGAATGGCTAAGGTGGGAATCGAACCAAACTCTACTCAGTTGACCTCCAGAGGCTGAGTGGACCCCGCTCCTCCTTCGTACCACTTTTCAAATTCCGTGGCACACCCGGGAATCGAACCCGGGCCTCCGGGTGTGGCAGCTAATCACACTAACCACTACACCACAGAGAGGGACTAGTTTTATAATTACGAGTGCAAATTTTACTTGGTTCGGCTTACTAAGCGATGACATACAAATCACTCTTCACGTCTGTTTTTAAGTCCGAATGGTCAAAGTATATAGAGCACACATGAGCGTTCCCAACACTGCGTGGCTCAGTCCGTTTACAGGCATTAAACCACTTGATTTAATTTTTCTGTTCTTCGTAAAGCGATGGAATTTAATGTCTACGTCCTTCTAGTGTCTATCGTGGTTAGAACAACCGGCGACAGCACAACACACCACGGCACAGCACAGAAAATTTTAACTCCTACACTGTTGCGAAAGTAAGGAACATCGCTAGACTAATGGCGATCGGTTTGGTGCTACTGCGCATCCAGTTGATGACCGCTACTTCTAGCCTAGCGGGTTGCAGTCGGTGTCACCGTACTGTAATTGCTATGGTACGATTTTGTCTGTTCAGGAGTCCGTATTCAAATCCATCCCTTGGCGAAGTTCTTTTCCCTTTCATACTGCTTGACAGTCATCAGAGCATTCGGAAAGTCATAATACCCAACAGTATCAGTGCTGATAATTCTAAGTCTGTTTGAAATGGGAAGACATAGGTTTTTACCTGAAAGGCTGGAAGCGAAACCATATGTTAAAAAGGGGATGTGATGGAAATCCCGGAGAAAAATTCATCTGATCGTTGGGGGCGAATTCATATACGATAAGGGCTCTTAAAACCAAATTCATGAGATCCCCCTCATGATTCGATCCTCATTCGTCCATTCGGAGAGGTACAATAACCAATTCTGAGGGCTGTCAGCTTTTTAGTTGTTTCTTCTTGGAATCGCGGCTGCTTAGTAGACGAATAAGTTTGAGTGGCGTTTATAAAAGTAGGAAAGATCACAATATGAAGATAAAGTCGGAATTCAAGAGGACAAACTGGGGAAAATATTCATTTATAGGAAGGGGAGTTAGGGATTGGAATAACTTACCAAGGGAGACGTTTAATAAATTTCCAATTTCTTTGAAATCATTTAGGAAAAGGCTAGGAAAACAACAGATAGGGAATCTGCCACCTGGGCGACTGCCCTAAATGCAGATCGGTATTGATTGATTGATACTCTCCTTTAGAACCAATTCTAAGTATCAGAAATACTTAAGTTTCTGTCAGTGGCCGATAGAGAGTACTCTATGTATTGTCAAATGGCTTCCTAGAAATTAATGCAATTTTTGCAAACGTGTTTGTCCATACAGTAAGTTAAATGTACTTAATTTTGGTTTCTATTTGTTTCTTTTTTCTGTAGAATTCTTTTCCCAAATCATATTTTAAAAATGAAAGATAACATTCACGCTAATGTTTTGTGTGGTGTATAAACTTAATCTCATTTTTTACCTCTTAATAAATTTATAATTGATTTCTTTTTCACGACATATATTCCTCTGTTCCTTCCTCTTCGCATTGCATGCATGAATTTGAATACCGAAGTTCTTTGAAAGCTTTACATGGAAATAATTGTTTTATAACAAAATGTTACCAGGTGTCTAACGTACCAGTCATCAGCGTTGTCCAATAAATCTGCAGCAATGGAAATTCAGTGTGAGTGTTTGAAGGCCTATGGAATGTGCTTCTCAATGCCAGCACCAAACTACATCCAGATGCATGAGTTAGCGACTGGGGGGGGGGGAGAGGCATCGAAATTTACGTCAATACAGAGCATTGTTTTACTGTGCATAAAATTAATTCAAAGATACAAAACAATCAGCTTTCGTTCTGTTATGCCATTTCCTTAGCGATGGCATTGATTTAAATGGAAACATGTCTACACCTGCACCAACATTAACTTATGTCGCAACCAACTTGTCCGCCTCTGTGGTGTAGGTGTTAGTGTAATTAGCTGCCACCCTTGGAGGCGCGGGTTCGATTCCCGGCTCTGCCACGAAATTTGAAAAGTGGTACGAGGGCTGGAACGGGTACCAATCAGCCTCGGGGGGTCAACTGAGTACAGGTGGGTTCGATTCCCACCTCAGCCATCCTCGTAGTGGTTTTCTGTGGTTTCCCACTTCTCCTTGAGGAAAATACTGGGATGGTACCTAACTTAAGGCCACGGCCGTTTCCTTTCCTCTTCCTTGTCTATCACTTCCAATATTCCCATCCCCCCACAAGGCCCCTCTTCAGTATAGCAAGGGAGGCCGCCTGGGCAAGGTACTGATCATCCTGCCCAGTTGTATCCCCCGATCCAATGTCTCAAGCTCCACGACACTGCCCTTGAGGCGGTAGAGGTGGGATCCCTCGCTGAGTTCGAGGGATAAACCAACCCTGGAGGGTAAGCAGATTAAGAAGAAGAAGGCAACCAACTTGCACTAATTTTGAGCATCTGCAATTCTTGGTGTAAAATTAGAAATGAATATTGAATTTTCACGACCACATTTTAATCGAAATCGATTTTCAACCTATTAGGTCATGTTAAGTACATATAGTACGTGTTGAAGCGATGGTAAGTAGGCACTCTACAGTGTTATGGCAGTAATGCCAGATCTGTAGCTTAGATCGTTTGCAACTGAACCATAGCTCAATGGTAGAGCAACCGTAGCGAAATCGGGAGGTTGTCGGTTCGGATCCCACTGGTGTCCGGTTGGCCATTTTTGTTCTGTACTTACCATCTCTTCAACACGTACTACATGTACGTAATACGACCCAATAGGTTGAAAGTCGATTTCGAATAAAATTAGAAATATTGACGACACAAATGTACACATTAGGCCTAGTTGATAATTCCTGCAGAGTCCAGCGTCTGTTTTCCATTAAGAACTCTTTGATAACGGCCACTACTACTAATAAATGTTTTCATTCCTCCCCTGAAGGGGAAGGCGGGCCATTCAGACGGTGACGCCGTCTCTCCGGCCATTAGATCTGTTACGGTAGAAGGGATACTCGGCGAAGGTGAGGGGGCTGGGGGCTGTGTCCTTTACTAGGAACTGTCCCTGCATTCGCCTTAGTGCAGGAGAATGGAAAACCACGGAAAACCATTTTCAGGACAGCCGACTGTGGGAACCAGCACCTCTCCGTATCCCAAATAAAGAGACGTAGAGCCACGATAGAGCCGTGCCTACCCCCGCTCTGCTCGGTTGGTCGGTCGGAGTGCTGAGTAGTCAGTGGTTGCTATGCATGCATATTAGAAAGCGATCAGTTTAACGAGTAAGAGTTCCATGTGGTAAATGCTTCGCTTAGCTCCACTTAACGCTGGCGTATACATTTATGCAGTAGCGGCGATTAGTGGGGGGTGGGGGAGGGACTACCCACAGTTACCCACATTTATATTACATTTTAACTTGCTGAAACCATAAATTTTAGGAATTATTTAAAAAACTACTTGTACAAGACCTGTTGCCTTATCAGCTAATTTTTTCGTATACTTTCTTTAACAATTAACACAATTATTAGCAGAAATACACGCAAAATATCGTTCGTTGCAGCTAACCGATTTGTGTAGCGCCACAGCATTTAATGGATACTTTGCATGTGCTGTGAGGAAGGGTAGAAGAGGTATATTTTTTTGCCCAGGTCGTGGATACTGAGGTATGATTCACCCGCTTGTCGCAAGTATTCGTCCATCTGGCAGTCTTTTTATTGTCTGTTAATTTCTTAGTATGTAGTCAAATACTTTCCACTTCTAGGGGTGCATATGGCCCTGAGGTTCACTCAGCCTACACCAAAAATGAGTACCAGGTTAATACCTGGGGGCAAAGGCGGCCGGGCGTAGAGCTAACCATTCTACCCCATCACGTGCCGAGGTTAACAATGGTGGAAGCCTTTACCTTCCACTCCTCCAAGGGCCTTCATGGCCTGTACGGAGGTGACTTTGTTTTGCATTTTTTTGTAGTCAAGTACTAAATGATTTTTAATTGTATAATCACGTCGTAATTCTATTCAGTTGTAATACGTGTGTAATATTATTCTTTCGGTGAAAATTTTATTGCATAGTGTTGAATAAAAATCTCAAAAACTATTATTACCATACTTAAGTTGGTAAACTGTCAACCTTTACTTCTGAGACGAAATTCTCTCAGAAGGCATCAACAAATTTACCATTCTGTTGGTTCTTTCAGTGTTGATGTATATATCCCCCTCCCCGCTACTATATCCCCACAAACCCGGGTAGTTTTTGTTGTCTGTAGACAGTTTTGTCCCCCACTCCTCTAATTCCCAATCCCTGCTACCGCATTTATGCCACGGTAAACGGCAATTTTCACGTATGAATTCTGTTCAACTTTGGTTACACCTATAATGGAGTACGCCCGGTAGCACACGAAATTCTTCTTGCGCTGCCAACGCAGACAGACGTTACCTGTCGGTGACATTCGGTAGAGAGTGGGGATACAGCTTTTCAAACGCATATACTGGAATTATTGTGCCCCACGAGATATGAAGATATGACACGGTTACTATAACTTATAAAACATCCTCCTTATCTAGTCATCTGAATGAATGAATCTGTTGTCTCCCATAACGGGAAAAGGCCTCCCTTCAGAGGGAAAGCTCTGTTCGATTGCATAATAATAATAATAATAATAATAATAATAATAATAATAATAATAATAATAATAATAATAATAATAATAATGCTTGTGTGTGCCTGGTACTTGACTATAGATCAGATAAACTTGAGGTACTAGAAAGGAGAATCATTAAAAAATCGTATGCCCTGTGAAAACAACAGAAATATGGAAATTAAGATCTAATGATGAAATATACAGAAACATAGAAAACAACAGAAACCATAAGAAAAAGGAGATTGCAATTTTTGGACATATTTACGGAATTACGGGTTACAAAAAGGATTTTCAAGTACCTTTGGGACAAAGGCAACAACTAGCTGGATTTAAGAATTAAGGAAAGATTTAGAAAGAAATAATAATATAAGAAGAGAAGAAATTATGAACAGAGGTATTTTGAGAAAAAGGGTAGTAAGTATGGAAGGATTCCATGGAAGTTTGAACAAGAAACCTGGTGCGAAGTGGTTCGAGGATAGAAATAAACACCATAGTGATAGGATGAAAGAATTCTGGAAGGGAAGGAAGAGAAAACAAGAAACTATGAAGAGTTGAATTGAAATTGGCACGCGGTCCTTAGCAGGCCTCATCGGATATAATAATAATAATAATAATAATAATAATAATAATAATAATAACAATAATAATAATAATAATAATAATAATAATAATAATAATAATAATATTGGATTCACGTCACAGTAAACCTACGTAAACGGTTTTCGGACACGCCGAGGTGCCAGAATTCATACCCACAGGAGTTATTTCATGCCAGTAAATCTACTGGCACGAGGCTGACTTATCTGAGCACTTTGAAATACAACCAGACTGAGCCAGTATCGAAACTGCCAAGTTGGGGTCAGAAGTGTTCAATTGATCTCGCGTGGTGAGCTTGGCGTGTACCTATTTTCAACACTTTTACCTCCCCTTGTTCGAGATTTTTCGTCTCTGATTCTATAATGAGTACTTATTTGAACATTATTCACTACACACGTGTAGGCTGTAGCCTGTGTCTATAAATCTATTTCATAACTCTTATTTTACCACTTCCAACACTTTTATGTTCCACATTTCACTTGGACCACCGTCTTTCCATCCCTTTCCAATCAATTCTGCATCGTGCTGTCCTGGTAGCAGTTTGAGGTCTGTCCATCTTCTTCGTAGTCTGCCACGGCATGATTGTCCTCTTGCCGACCTGTTCTGCTGTAGCCTCGCTACGTGCCCTGCCCATTTCCACTTTGCTCTTGCGGCCCGTTGCGCAACGTTCTCTGAAGACGTAATTTCTTGGAGTCTCTTGTTTGGAACTCTGTCTCTCAATGATATGCCCAATACTTCCCTTTGATATACTTCTATTGTTCTCTTTTGCTTGACTTTCAATTACCAAGTCTGACGGGTGTAAATCAATACTGGAATGATGAATATGTTGAGTTGAGTGTCTCTAGTCTGAGTTTCCTGTTTAATGGTTTATCTAGCAATATGAGTTTCAATCAACAAAAGGCCTTCAAACCCTGATTTATTCTTCTCTTTACTTGTTTGTCCTTTCTTTGTGTTAGTGAGATCAGTTGGCCTACATAAGCGTATTCGACAACGTATTAAAGTGCAAGTCCATCGATTATGATTGAGTTTGTTGGCCTATTGGTGGAGACCTGCGTTGTTCACATTTGCGATAACACCAACTTTTAAAAAATATTCCCTAAAATGCTTGGGAAGCAGTTACCTATAAATAACGTTGTCAACGATTCGAAAATTGGACAGATTTATTTCGCGAAGTAAAACGAAATGAGACAATAACGCGAATTAATCAACTTTATAATTTTTATATACATAAGTGTTTAGTCCAGTATTCACAATTAACAAACATGTCGCTTTAGCACTAGTGGAAAAACTAGTGTCAGAGATACGTCATTCTGGATGTTACAGTGTGTTTCACAGTACTGTTCTGGATTACAAATCATATATACAGGTAATAATAAATTATATACAGGTTCTTAAATTAACTGAACTCATATAAATGTCTGTTACAGTACAGGTTTCATGACATAACCTCACACACAGTGCGATCATCCGACTACGTGAATAATAACATTAATACTAAATGGATGTAAACACTTCATAAATATTAATAATAATAAATATTATAACTATTATTATTATTATTATTATTATTATTATTATTATTATTATTATTATTATTATTATTCGAGCTCGATACTTGCATTATTCACCCATGGGTGAGAGAAAGTTATATCAGTTTATCACACTTGTGTCAACCTCTCAGTGAAAGAGGGGTGGAAATAAGTGAATACATATTTCGGCTTATGCGTAGACACTCGAGCGTTTCGGAGAAAATGACAGTCGAAGTTTTCGATGTGCTCTACGTGCCCGTCAGAGTAACGGAAGTTCAACCAACGTCGTGGCCCAGTGGCACTTACTTTTGTCCTTTCACGATTGCTCTCCGATGATCCGTTATGCGTGTTTTTCGCAAACGTATTGACAACACGTGAAATCTTCAGTAATGTTAACGACGTTTCTTTCCTGCGTGGCATTCCCACCTAGAAATGTACTGTGGCAAACCTGTCTTCGCGCTCGCGCTGTGCGAAATTTCTATGGTTTTTTTTTTTTTTTTTTTTTTTTTTACGATCGGTGTCTACCAAGGGAATGCACCCTGTCTCCCCCATAAAATAAATATATAACACTCACTGTGCTCGCCTCTGTGGTTCAGTGGTTAGTATGATTAGCTGCCAGCTGCCACCCCCGGAGGCCCGTGTTCGATTCCCGGCTTTGCCACGAAATTTGAAAAGTGTTACGATGGCTGGAACCAATGTAACTAGAATACTAATAGGTAGGCCATTCCGGAGAGCCGCGTTGCCATTGGCTGGTGCGCATGACGTCACCCTGAAGATAGAGCTACCACCAGATTCAATGCATCATGTGTTAATGATGCTAGTTGCTTTATGTCGCACCGACACAGATAGGTCTTATGGCGACGATAGGAAAGGAAAGTGGCAGGAGTGGAAAGGAAGCGTCCGTGGTCTTAATTAAGGTACAGCCCCAGTATTTGCCTTGAAAATGAAAATGGGAAACCACGGAAAACCATCTTCAGGGCTGCCGACAGTGGGGTTCGAAATCACTATCTCCCGGATGCGAGCTCACAGCTGCGTGTCCCTAAGCGCACGGCCAACTCGCCCGGTTGTTGATGATGATGGTGATGATGATGGTTGTTATCTGAAGGGGGCCTAACAACTAGGTTATCGGTCCCTAATAGTACGAGATGTAACGAAAAGACCTGATAATTAAAATTGTAAAGTATATCCACAGACTAGAATTTAAAATAAATGATGATAAAGAATAATTTTGAGATAAAAATAATCAGTGTATCTAATTCGTTGCCAACGGCCATACACCTGTTCTCGTCCGATCACCGCAGTTAAGCAACATTGGGCGTGGTCAGTACTTGGATGGGTGACAGCTTGGGAACACCACGTGCCGTTGGCTCAGTTCTCTTTTAGGGGCTGCCTGTCCGAGGCGGTAAAGGCGTGCTCGGTTCGTCTGGAAGGACGTGGGTTCGAATCCCCGTCCTGGGTGCAAAGGCGGCCGGGCGTAGAGCTGACCACTCTACCCCATCACGTGCCGCGGTTAGCAATGGTGGAAGCCTTTACCTTCCACTCCTCCAAGGGCCTTCCTGGCCTGTACGGTGGTGTATCTAATTCGCAATGCCTTACTTTCTAATAAAATTATAGAACATATTGATGCATTATGTGTTACAAGGTACAGTTAGCTGAGTGTCTTATGAGTTACTCTTGTTATATACTACTGTATTTTAATTACACTGCATTTAGTCATGTAACTTCAGAGGTCATAACATGTATGGTATCATTTAAAATTAATACGAAGACACAGCGCCTCAAATATGTAGCTGTAAGGATGCACTACACTCACAGCGATGTTTGCAAAATAAAGAAAATAACATTTTATGAACGAAGTACTCGAAATAATAAGCATATAAATGAGGCAACTACTGAATTCAACACTTTTTTAACTTCACATAAAGGACAGTTAGAATTCATCTTATTATAGTTAATTATCGCAGATTCGGAAGAAGCATACGAGTCATATGACATGCAGGTTACAGGAAAAGCAATTATACATCTACACTTATGTCTATTGGAAATAAGATATTAACTCGTCTTAAATGATGTTAACGCTACCCAAAGAAGATTCTTTTTCACAGCGTTCTTTCGTGAAATGTCCATACATCATATCTAGTTCGTCCAGTCCTAATGAGTGTTTATGTTCTCACATACAGCGATATAACTTTGTAAATTTCAGGAATTATTCGGGCCTAAATCACGTCGCAGATGAATCGTAACACAGATCATATATTCATTTCGACTAAGTTAATAACTGCTACCTTGTGTAAGCCCAAATGATATCGAGAACATCTGTCAAAATTCCAAGTTTACGCTTAAAAATGCTTGTCGCAGTTTTGAAAGGTTGAGTGACAATTTAGAGGATATATTTGTTTTCGCAACGTAGGCCTCTCACCGCTGGATCCCGTGGTTCAAATCCCTGTAACTCCATGTGAGATTTGTGCTGGACAAAGCGGAGGCGGGGCAGGTTTTTCTCTAGGTACTCCGGTTTTCCCTGTCATCCTTCATTCCAGCAACACTCTCCATTATCATTCCATAGCATTTATCAGTCATTAGTAAATCACCTTGGGAGCGGCGACCCCATTGTAATAATAGCCTATATACGGTTCATTCATTTCATCCCTGACCCGGTCGAAGACTGGTAAACAGGTTGTAGGCTTTTATTTTTCATCTGTTTTCGCAAATAAACATATGCTTAAGAAGAGAGAGCTTTTAACGTAAGGGCCTTTGAAATGCCCTGAAGGCCCCACTTCATTCTTGGTTTTTGTTCAGAAGGGATCGAATTTGGCTGGGAGATAAACATTGAGACAAGACGCGCTTCAGTTCACTACGTGCTTCTTGTTTTGTATAGTGCGCAGTTCCTTTCGTCAAAGGTACAGTATATTTTGTAACTTGCGACTTGTTCAGGGCCATAAATTATTTCCTTAACGACACATTTTCCGTCTCCAGTCTCTGTATTTCTGTTTTCAGCCGATTGATTTCTTCTTTGGTATTGCCAACTACCTCGAGAATCGTTGACTGGAGAAGTTCTGTAGAACATAATTTCTGTGTACATGTAGAAAATCATAGAGAGAAGGGAATATAGTAACAGGAGTAGTATATTCACAATACTTCCGATTTTTTTCATTCAGAATGTCGGTATAGTAATTATCTTAATACCAATATACCGGCCAAGTTGGCTGTGCTGTTAGGGGCGCGCAACTGTGAGCTTGCATCCAGTGGAATCCAACCACCCTTTTGGCAGCCCTGAAAATTGTCCATGGTTTCCCATTTTCACACAATGCTGGGGCTATGCCTCAATTAAGGCCGCGACCACTTCCTTCCCACTCCTAGTCTCTTCCTATTCCATCGTCGCCATAAGACCTGTTTGTGTCGGTGAGACGTAAAGCAGCTTGCTAATACCAATAATGGTGCAAATGTTGTCGACTGATCGTCATAATTTCTTGTACATGTAGCATCGATCTCAATTCAATGCCAGCTAGGAATATTTTAGGAGGGTACAACATCTGCCTTCAATTTCCTTTCTTAATGGCAAGCCTAGCAGTTCGTCTAAGTCCCGTTCATGGTTATGAGGGAGGAAATGCGAGGAAGAAATTCTAGCAGAATTGGGTTGATTTTATCAGCTCATTGATACTATAACATTCATTTAGCCCATAGGCCTAAATGATCTTTTTCGGAAAGCCGAGATAAATAATATTCTCAATGATATAGGTCATATTTTTACACTCTGCAACAGCGCAGTTATCCCTACTTTTACAGATTTCACTAGCTCCTTCCACAAAATACAGTACGTAATCTAAACTTCACTCAAACATTGTACTAATTCGTTTAATAAACAACTTAACAGCTGACTGGAGACAGATTACTGATGTTATCGCTTGGAACACGCTATAGAAGTGCCCTCTCAGTGACGTCAAAAGCTACGAGAGCAGTTAGCGCGGGAGAGAGATTCTGGCACTCTCTGGTCTGGAATGGGGTACGCTCAGCCTTGGGAGGTCAACTGAGTAGAGAGAGTTCGATTCCCACTTCAGCCGTCCGGCTCCATGGCTAAATGGTTAGCGTGTTGGCCCTTGGTCACAGGGGTCTCGGCTTCGATTCCCAACAGGGTCGTGAATTTTAACCATCATTGGTTAATTTCGCTGGCATGGGGACTAGATGTATGTGTCGTCTTCGTAATCATGTCATCCTCATCACGACTTGAAGGTCGCCTACGGGCGTCAAATCAAAAGACCTGTACCTGGCGAGCCGAACATGTCCTCGGACACTCCCGGCATTAAAAGCCATACGCCATTTCATTTTCCCCACTTCAGCCAACCTCGAGGTGATTTTCCGTGGTTTCCCACTTCTTTTCTAGGCAAATGCCGGGATGGTATCTAACATAAGGCCACGGCCGTTTCCTCCCTCAACCTTGCTTATCCCTTCCAACCTTCCGATTCCCCATACCAGGCCGCTGATAAGCATAGCAGATGAGGTAGCCTGGGTGAGGTACTGGTCCTTGAGGCGGTAGAGGTAGGATGCTTCGCTGAGTCCGAGGGAAAAACCAACCCCAACGGATTAAGAAAGAAACACTCACTGTAATACCCAGTTGCAAATTTACAATCAACATAACGAACTTGTGTGCAGTAACTTGAGAAGAAACATTCGTGCAGTCCTAATCGTCAATGAGCAAATGAAACAAAAAGTCAGGATTTGAACACGGGGCGTAGAATTGTTAAGCCCAGGCGTCGGTTGAACTTGTTATGCTCTAAAAGGAACATAAAGCACGTAGGAAACTTCGACTGTCATTTTCTCGGGAACGGTCGAGTGTCTACGGATAAGAGGAAACATTTGTGCGCTTATTTCAACCCCTCTTTCGCTGAGCGAAGTGTCTGAGGAATCAGGTTGTCACACATGGGGATTCTCCTCGTCAGATGCTGACTGAAATGAACACTATTGCTTTTATTCCGTGATCACCGACGAACAATATCCGTGAACTGAATATCGCAGTGGGCGATCTGTCGATTGGTCAAGCAAAGTTAACTTGACCCTAAACATGATTGGTTCATTTTCCTTCTTTCTTAATCACTTTACCCTCCACGGTTGGTTTTTCCCTGGGACTCAGAGGGGGATCCCACCTCTACCGCCTCAAGGGCGTTGTTCTGGAGCGTGAGATTTTAGATTGGGGATACGACTTAGGAGAAGGACCAGTACATCGCCCAGGCGGCCTCATCTGCTATGTTGAACAGGGACCTTGTGTGGAGGAAGATTGGAAGGGATAGCGAAGAAGAGTGAAGGAAGCAGCCATAGCCTTATGTTAGATACCATCGAAATCTTTAGCATCTCGTGGCCAGAAATATTCATTTCAGGATAGAAATCAGTACAGCCCTCAGAAGCACCCAGTACCAGCTTACAAACTCTCTCTCATTGGACACATCCATCAGACGCGTTAACACATGCACGCATTTGAAGAGTGAGGGGAGGTGGAGAAAACGGATATAGGACGATATCTAGCGCGAACGAAACACAGGTGGAGGGGAAGGTACTTGCTTTCCCGCCTGCCCGCACGTCCCACTGGCTCGACAGTGAAGGGAGGAAACACACGCCTCATTCAAGGCAACAGACGTATTGTGTATGTCAAGTCATTGAGGATAATCTTTTCCAGTGTCTTTGTAATTCTTGTGTGCGAGGACTGGCTGAAATATTAGCGGTCTCGACTATGACTTCATTATCAAATGGCATCGCGCCCAACCACTGTAACAAGGGAATGACCCTTATTTACGTTCATATAAGCTCTTTTAAATACTACTACTACTACTACTACTACTGCTGCTACTACTACTAGTACTACTACTACTATTAATAATAATACATTTTTTAATTTCGTGTGGCTATTTCTAGCCGAGTGCAGCCCTTGTAAGGTAGACCCTCCGATGAGGATGGGCGGCATCTGTCATGCATAGGTAACTGCGTCTTATTGTGGTGAAGGATAGTGTTATGTGTGGTGTGTGTGAGTTGCAGGGATGTTGGGGACAACACAAACACCCACCCCCCGGGCCACTGGAATTAACCAATGAAGGTTAAAATCCCCGACCCGGCCGGGAATCGAACCCGGGACCCTCTGAACCGAAGGCCAGCCAACGAGTCGGACGTAATAATAATAATAATAATAATAATAATAATAATAATAATAATAATAATAATAATAACTGTTATCCTCAAAAACGAAAATAAACATAACCTGGCATTAAATAATTATGATTATGATCGTTATCCCCCAAAACCAAAGTAAAAATAGTCTGGCATTAAATAATTATCAGAGACGCAAGGGTGTTAGGAAAACCGTTCCTACGAAGTTATTGTCAGCCCTGATCAAACAATTAAATGCCATATATTGGGGTGGGATTACATCGTGCACACTTCATCGCAATTAAATTATAGTTAGTTAATTGTTTTCCTTGATTAGGAAAAGCTAGTATAGCCAGAATGTTTAGCCATAGAAACATCTTAATCAGTTCCCGAAAAAATGGAGTTGGGAGTGGCCTCTGAGGGCGCAATGTCTCAAGCCACACCTCCTGGAAGAGGAACACATGTGACGTTGTCTCGGTTACTTCTCCTTCATCCTCGGGGTTGGCCGAAATCTTCGCTCAAACGTTACCTGTTTCCTTTTCCACCCGGAATTCTTGTGATCGCGATTGTATTATCCCGGCAGTTGCCCGGAGAAGAAGTGGGAAACCACTTCGGGAATGGTTGAGGTGGGAATAGAACCCCCTCTACTCATTTGACCTCACGAGGCGGAGTGGACCCCGTTCCAGCCTTCGTACCGCTTTTCAGACTTCGTGGCAGAACCGGGAATCGAACTCGGGCATCCGAAGGTGGCAGCTAATTAAATAACCACTGCACCACAGAGGCGGACTGGTTGGTTCACTACGGTAAATAAAACGCTTATTTAGTCTGAACTGGGCGCAATATGGCCGAGCTTGTGAACTGCCTTTATTTGAGCTGACTCGACTTACTCATTAAAACAAGAAATTGAAATGTATCTTTATAAATAATAGAGGAAAAGCTCTGATGACTTTTAGGTGAGGCACCTGGTCTATCCGTGACGGAAATTTGGAACGTTGAATAATATTTTAAAATTTGTTCTCTTTCAGAGTGGTCTCGTTCCTCCCAATCTATCGGTATTTGTCGGTTGACAAGAACTCGAGAAATTAGGAGCAGATTTACTCCATTTAAATTAAAGTCATCAAGGATTGTAAAACTGAAAGGCCAACTAAATGTGATCTTCAAATTGTTTAAAAACTTTAAACATAAAATCAGATCAAACAGACCGAGTGATTTCAACAAACATTACAATTAATAAATAATAATCTTATTTGTTTTACCTCTAAATTATTATTTTTGCGGTTTTCCTATATGCCGAGGTGCCAGAATTTAGACCCGCTGGAGTTCTTTTACGTGCCAGTAAATTAACCGACATGTGGCTGACGAGCACTTTCAAATATCACCAGACTGAGCAAAGTTGGGTTCAGAAGGCCAGCGCCTCAACCGTCTGAGGTACTCATTCCGGTAACAAAAACACTACAATTAACGCTATGGAATAAGTTTGCTGAAAATCTTCACGATATTTAGCTTGAACAACATATCGTGCCAGAAAACTTTTCTGATACGGGTATTTAGCATTTAATATCTCACAGATGATAATTACTGTGTAGTTATTCGATCCTGATATCTCGAGTATATGTGACGTGTGCTTACGCAGCTGGGCTACTCATCTAACCAAGAAGAAGAGGTATATTTTTGCAAAATGTATCATATCATGTTAATGTATTTGTATGATTTCCAATTGAACGTAATTATGTAAACTTTTAAAACAACCTAAATACAATACTTCGCAATTACTCTTAGTTTTACTCTAGTTTATACCCATCTCCTTCACCCAGAATTTTTATTATCACTTGCCAATATGACTATGAAGCTGTTGTTTTCGGAAATCTGAGTTTCAAAATGTTACACTTGACTACAGTTCACCTGAGCTTAGATACCTCGAAATATCTTCATGCAATTGGGATATATTCTAAGATTTTATGTTATTTAAAATTCAGATGCCCTTGTTTTAATCTTAGGCCCTTATATGCATTCTCTCTCATGCTGTTACTGATCTCAAAATGAAACGCATACTCAGATGACATCAGTCTAGAGATTCAAAGCCCCAATATGAGTTAGTATTAAATTAAACTAAAGAAACGTATAGACACTTTTATACAGCTTAAGAAGGCAACAATGCAATCACTGTTTTCTGTGATAAAACCCGTCGCTCCTACTCCAGGAATACATCTGTTACTTATTTCTGTTCTAAAGTGAGTGAATTCCAGAGGTATGTATTGAATCCTTGGGCCACTATGAGGGATACCTACCATCCTTACCATCAGCAATTTCATGAGATCTGTTTCTTGGGCCGTTAGGGGTTCTTCGTCACTTGCTGAGGTAAAAGGTAGGGTTCAGTAATCCTAATCAGTCTACTCAAATGAAAGGTCTGTTCACAAAATGTTTGTATTTATTAATGAAATCATGATGAAAAGTATTAAAAATCAATATAATTTGGACTCAACCTTGTCCACTTGACGCCACAATAATTTAACACAGAGGAGCAGAATACTGATTTGAGACTTTGACTTAACTGCCTGATGGGCATCCTTACTAGAAACCATTGTCTCAAATATTAAATGAAGAGAGGAAAGTCTGGAAATTCTTAAATTCGGCCTCCATGATAGACTGCATGTACCATCATAATGATTCTTGATGGTCCAGCCCTCGTAACACGAACTCTGGACTCTCGGTATAATTAAGGCAGTCCAATCGGTGTGTGGCACACAGTGGTTGTACGGCATGGACTCTTAATTGAATCGTTGTGACCTGCGACTATGTCATGGACCAACATCTAAACTTCTCAGTTACTTTAAAGTCATTGGGGATGATGACCGCAAGGAAAATGATGCTACAATGGCTTATGGCCTTAGGCCTAATCTAAGTCACTGAGGTTGATGACCCCATGATCATTCAAGTTTCTAAGCTGAAGGCTGAACACAGTTAAGTTACATCGGTTGATGACCAAAGTTTCCACTTCACTAATTCCAGCACATTAAATGCTCAATCAATCAAAGTCAAACAATACAACAACAACAATGCTCACAATACCTTGTGGCAGTAAAATCTATTACCTTCGGATATGTTCCTTTAAGCGTTACGTTAATATTCCAACTATCCCAGAAAAATAAACTAAAATTTCCAGAGTGTACCTTCAAGTTATTTACTTGGTTTTAAGTTATTTCACAAATACGATTTCCACTTAATTTAGTAATTTTAAAAAATTTAAATGATTCAATGAATGTTAATTAACAACAAATTCTATCTCCGTGGACCAATGGTTTCTTTCACAAGTCCCTACTCGAATTCTGATTTCGATCATGTTTATCGTCTTTTAGAATCGTTCAGCTGGAAGAAAATTTACATAATTTATTTCCAGTATTCTATCTCGTTTCATGACATCACACTTTAAATCTAATCTGTTACTAGCCATGATTAATACATGGATAACCCTAATAATTAAATACAAAACAAACTGCATAAGTAACTCGCCGTAAAAATGTAAGCCAATTACTGTGTCATATCCCACCATGACATTTCCTAAAACTTTGTGCAACCCTCACAAATAAATCAATCATCACTACCATCACTCTATATTTTGTACAACCCTTGAAGTGGCTAACTTAGCTCATTATACTCTAACCTCGTGGTTTCAAATATACATTACGATCTCAATTAAACAAAATAATAGTATCTAATAAACTATACGTTATTCCCGGATGAAAATTCCAACTAGTTCGCTCACATTAATGATCTCCGTTGAAAAGAATGTAATTTCAATTTCAACACACAGCGCAACTCCCGTTATCTTCGAACTGCCACCCTCGATCAGCTGGCGGCATTGGAAACAAGCGACCCTCCTTGCTGTCAGCTTTGATATAAAACATTTGTTCACCCTTAACTGGTCCTACAAAAATGAAATTTTCGACTTCGCAAATAGAATTAAAATACGATATTCCTGACCAAACAGATATGCACATAGATTTTACTTTTAAATGTCCTTAAATAATTTTACACGTCACAAATTAACACTTTCATGGATTCCCTTACACTTTCCCATCTCAAACATTATACACATCTCTTCCTCGGGCTCACATAAAATCCCGGCATCATTACAGGTTTCCAATCACCTGATTCTCAAATCCTATCTCAACTCATTCGGCAAATCTAACCTATTGCCTCAAACTCGACGACTCTCACTGACAAAAGAAATGGAATAAAAATCCTTAGAATCCACGACGCATATATTACACACAATACTTTAATAATTAACAACTTCGCATAAAATGACGACGTATTTTTAAAAACTGGATTTTCACAAAAATTTTAGTGTTGTTTATTGTCAATCAGACACAGTTTAAACGGACATCGAATAGCATTACACTTCGTGACAGATATCCACCGATCTGCAATACTCAACACGACAGCGCGCTTACACCCGATTGAAAATGGGTCATCACGGATATCTTGCACCAAATCCATCAAAATTCAAACAGAAAATTTTAACATCAAATAAAACATCTTGACATCACAAAAATATAGGCAATAAATTCACGTAAATGACGATCTACTTTGGACGTGCTATCACTTCGTAACCCTAACTAATAACTTTTTACAACATGTTACACGGCGTTCATAATACTTTTTAAATTTTATCCAAGCAGAAAATAAAACAAATAAACCTTTCGTCATATTTCTGGCATTCACGAATACATATGGGTGACCAACTGCGTCATAAATACCCATTACAAATACAGTACATATGAGTTTGACACCATGAAACAAGATATAATAGGTGGTAAGATGGCATTTTACCAAGCTCGATAGCTGCAGTCGCTTAAGTGCGGCCAGTATCCAGTATTCGGGAAATAGTAGGTTCGAAACCCACTGTTGGCAGCCCTGAAGATGGTTTTCCGTGGTTTCCCATTTTCACACCTTAATTAAGGCCACGGCCGCTTCCTTCCCACTCCTATACCTTCCCTGTCCCATCGTCCCCATTAGACTTATCTGTGTCGGTGCGACGTAAAGAAACTAACAAAAAAAAGATGGCATTTCACCTACCTTACCTGCACGTCAGCTTCCATTTTAGGCTCACCAATGACCGTCTGTCATTTTTTATTTAGCCATTTTTACATTTCTGGCTTCACATTGGTTTTTATTCATGTTTCTTTCCTGAAAGACAAGGCATAAAATAAGAAATGCCCTTCACTCGGTGTCTTCGTTGATCGCACTCGACTGATTGTATTTGTTACCCGCACACGAATTACTTTCTTTACAACACAATATTTACAAATACTACCTCGGTATCTTGACCGTCTTTTATCAGATTACTTCTGCAATGAACAACTATCTCCACATGGAGTCAAGACCCCGGCCACATCGGCCAAATCTATATTTGTTGGACTTAGTCTACTTCTTGACGATCGATTTTCTCAATTGTTCAACCCTCTCTTTCAAGCTTCAATGATACAAATGCAGGGATTTCAATATGGCGTCCCCTCCTATTTATAGATTCTATCCCGTCTCTCTCGCATTTTTCCTTTGCCGCCTAGAAATTTGCTTAATTTTTCCGACTTTGTGGAACTGTATTAAGAAGAGTTTTTGCTGTAGCCAAGTATCTGTTAGCTTACTATCGACAGTGTTAAGGAACATTAAAAATTTATTCTTACCAATTTAACTGGTTAAATGACCTCATTTGATAGGCACTATTTTCTGACGACTTGGCGTGGGTAAAATAGACACGCGCATCTCTCATTGACATATCCACAGAAATGGCTTAGCAGTCTCAAATCTGTCTTACTAAAGACCAATTTCCTTATAGATAAATAAAGGACCCTCATTATACTGCGTTCACTACTAATTCTTTTATTTAAATATATTTATTCAACCTAAACTTTCTTCTGTATCCATCCACTATTGACACGTGCGCATGACGTCTCATCTCATAGCGTGGGAAAGAAAGCAGCCATTTTCCTGCCTCGTGTCTCCTCTGCGATATAAACATATATTCGAGCTCCTCATCACAATTGACATGGGGCCTCATGTGGTAACTTTAAGATTTAAAATCCTTAGGGCACAAAGGTCATGGGTACCGGGCGAGTTGGCCGTGCGCGTAGAGGCGTGCGGCTGTGAGCTTGCATCCGGGAGATAGTAGGTTCGAATCCCACTATCGGCAGCCCTGAAAATGGTTTTCCGTGGTTTCCCATTTTCACACCAGGCAAATGCTGGGGCTGTACCTTAATTAAGGCCACGGCCGCTTCCTTCCAACTCCTAGGTCTTTCCTATCCCATCGTCGCCATAAGACCTATCTGTGTCGGTGTGACGTAAAGCCCCTAGCAAAAAAAAAAAAAGTTCATGGGTTCAGTATACATCTTCTCATTTCGGAAGGAACTTATCTAGAAATAATCGTCTTGTCATTGGTACTATTTTAATAATAAACTAATACCGGTACTATATTATACTATCAGAAATAGCAAGTAATAAGAGTCAACTCTATGTTGAAACGACAGAAAGTATCTCAACCGATGTGTCGATTTACATGCCGTCAAGAGCATTTTATACCTACTTCCAGGATTTCTTGAGGTAATCCCTAACATGGGAACAGACGCCTTCATTCACGCCTGCGATGGTATGAAAATGTACTTCGTAGCATCAAAACCTCGGTTGCAAAGCCTTCAACTGAACGTAGAGGGTCGCAGACCTCGAGAGCTACATCGAACACGCTGGCTGGAACGGGTAAGAAATGACATGCGGCTCCGTAAACTCTGTCCTGGGGACGCTATGGATCGATTGAAGTGGAGGAAATATTGCAAGAAAGCAGACCCCACATAAATTGGAAAACGCAAAGAAGATGATGATGATATAGCAAGTAATAGCCGATGTCGTCTTGAGTTTAATTTTGTCTATTTAATTGTCTGTTACAGTGTCAGAGAAAATTGACTGGTTGGAAATTCATGAAACTTGGTGTTTAAATATTTTAGATAATCGCTTTTCAATTCCAGGAAGAGGGGTTTAGAGAAAAGCCAAAACAGGAAGAGTGCAAAAGACCGCTAATGTTAATATTAGGAATCGAAATAATGCGAATTACTAATCAATCAATCAATCAATCAATCAATCAATCAATCAATCAATCAATCAATCAATCAATCAATCAATCAATCAATCAATCAATCAATCAATCAATACTGATCTGCATTTACGGCAGTCGCCCAGGTGGCAGATTCCCTATCTGTTGTTTTCCTAGCCTTTTCCTAAATGATTTCAAAGAAATTGGAAATTTATTGAACGTCTCCCTCGGTAAGTTATTCCAATCCCTAACTCCCCTTCCTATAAATGAATATTTGCCCCAGTTTGTCCTCTTGAACTCCAACTTTATCTTCATATTGTGATCTTTCCTACTTTTATAAACGCCACTCAAACTTATTCGTCTACTAATGTCATTCCACGCCATTTCTCCGCTGACAGCTCGGAACATACCATTTAGTCGAGCAGCTCTTCTTCTTTCTCTCAGTTCTACCCAACCCAAACTTTGCAACATTTTTGTAACGCTACACTTTTGTCGGAAATCACCCAGAACAAATCGAGCTGCTTTTCTTTGGATTTTTTCCAGTTCTTGAATCAGGTAATCCTGGTGAGGGTCCCATACACTGGAACCATACTCTAGTTGGGGTCTTACCAGAGACTTATATGCACTCTCCTTTACATCCTTACTATAACCCCCAAACACCCTCATAACCATGTGCAGAGATCTGTACCCTTTATTTACAATCCCATTTATGTGATTACCCCAATGAAGATCTTTCCTTATATTAACACCTAGATACTTACAATGATCCTCAAAAGGAACTTTCACCCCATCAACGCAGTAATTAAAACTGAGAGGACTTTTCCTATTTGTGAAACTCACAACCTGACTTTAAACCCCGTTTATCAACATACCATTGTCTGCTGTCCATCTCACAACATTTTCGAGGTCACGTTGCAGTTGCTCACAATCTTGTAACTTATTTATCACTCTATAGAGAATAACATCATCCGCAAAAAGCCTTACCTCCGATTCCACTCCTTTACTCATATCATTTATATATATATAAGAAAACATAAAGGTCCGATAATACTGCCTTGAGGAATTCCCCTCTTAATTATTACAGGGTCAGATAAAGCTTCACCTACTCTAATTCTCTGAGTTCTATTTTCTAGAAATATAGCAACTAAGATTACTAAGATTAAGATTACTGTTATCCTTATTTTCCATATCCATCTCCTGTATAGATTTTTCGTACGAAGCATTACGAAGGTACTCCTTTTATGGCTGGGCGAAATGCAACTAGCAGGGGCAAAGTGACATATGATGATCGGCGGACGTGCCTTACCATAGAACTAACTTCTTTCCTCATAATTTTTATTGCCATGACACCTATCATCGTTAGTCTTCTCCACTATAGAATTCATCACTTTAAAATGCATCGTCTTCTTCTTCTTCTCCTTCTACTATCGCTTTTCCCACACCTTGCGGTATTTCTGGTGCATACTGTGTCCACATGTGAATTTTGCGCTGTTTTACGACCAGATGCACTTCCTGACGTCAACTATATGTGGAAGGATATAATTACTATAGCGTGTTTCTGTGGTGGCTGGTGGTGTAGTGCGTTGTCCGAACATGAAGAGGGGAGTGTTGGGAGAAACACAAACAACTAGCCAGAAGAATTAATAACACGCGATTGAAATCCATGGCTCGGCTGGGAATCGAAGCCGGTACACTCTGAATCGAAGGCCTGAACGCTGACCGTTCAACCAAGAAGTTGGACTACACATTAAATGGACACTAACACTGGGATTTCGTCACAAGTCTCTAAGTGTAAAAGAGTCCCCAAAACATTTTTGTAGATAGCCCGTTCTTGTTTCTGTCTTAATTAAATAATTGATTGATGCAGAAAGTGAAAAGAGACCAAATAAACTTTGACAAGAGAGGGAACACTTATTTCCCTATGTATTTTCCTGGCATTGTTCCAAAATACGGTACTGTGCTTCTGTTGAAGCTGCCGTATTCAATGTGTTACGTACTTACCACCATTCGTAACACTTGCCTGAATTTCGTCCACTTTTTCACTTTGGTAAAGACGGAAGCCACTGAGGCAATATACCCTATTGCTGTATTACAGTTCCCATTGCTTTCTGGAATGTTCCATTTGGAAATATACTCTGAGTGCCCAAGATACTGTAGTTTAACCTTGTTTTTCCTTTTCCTGGAGTAGATAACTACACGGTTATAAAAAGGAGATCTAAAGTAAAATCAGAGATCTGGCAATACTGGAGGCAAGTTTCGGAGATCTGTGCTGTGGCATCTACTGCACAGGAACTGGAGAGGTAAGTTTCAGTGACGACAACGGTACGATAGAAGATGTTTCAATCAAGCACAAGCCATAAGCAGAAATCTTACACACTAATTTGAAGAGTTATTGTTCTTCTTCTTCTGACGCTTTTCCCACACCTTTGGGGTCGCGGGTGCGAACTGTGTCGTGCAAATAGATTTGGCCCCGTTTTAAGCCAACCTTATATAGGGATGTAATCACTATTGCGTGTTTCTTTGGCGGATGGCAGTGTAGTGTATTGTCTGAATATGAAGAGGAAAGTATTTGGACAAACACAAATTCCCAGTCCCCGAGCCAGAAGAATTAATCGAACGCGATTAAAATCTCCGAACCGGTCGGGAATCGAACGCGGGATCCTATGAACGGAAGACCTCAACTATTCTTTACTTAGTATGAAGAAACGGGAAAATATTACAAAGCCAAAACTTTGGGAGCTGTGTAAGTAAAGTGCAAGTGTAACTGAAAATTAAACCCTGCTTGTAATAACTAGTCTTCGAGACCGCAAATGTGTGGGAAAAGCGTCACGCCACTTCATCTGTGAGTTTAGATCCGAGAGACGGACTATGGACCGTCCAACCCAAGGAAAGAAGAAAGGAATCGTACCTGCAACGCGCGCCTACCGCAGATATAGTCAATTTAAAGTTAAACTGGCATGCACCTGAGAACTGAAAGACAATGTGAGGGAGGGATGAATTTAGTCTCCTAGTCTGCTACATCCATTGCCAGGCAAGACAACCTGTATATTCATCAACGATCAATTTTTCCACACTATAGTGCCTCAAGTTCTCCCTCTACCCCCCTTCCGTCGCTGACATACTCTGAATTCCAGCACTAATTCATTTCCTCCAATTCGCCAAAGAAATTGATCCTCGCCCCGTGCTTTTCAGTCCGAAATATCAGTGGAAACCTTCGATCCTTCCGCGACACCTTCACACCTTGGATTGACTGGTGGTTCCTCAAATCTCAACCCCTCAAAACCCGAATATATCCTGAAGCAACTTCTTAAATGACGCTTCAGTATCCCCAGAAAACTCACCTAGCTCCGATGTTAAATCGATGAGACTCCTCCATTCCGAATATCAATAAAGTATCTAGGCATCACAATAAATCGGCACCTAAAAATCCACCCCAATTCCTGGGCCTAGAAGCAAAAACCATCCTTAGATACCATCTGTTTCGCCAGTCACCTGACACCAAGTTCGGTTTCAACGCTAACCAGCTCCTTACAATCTACAAAACCTGTGTAATGTAATATGGATCGTCACCCATACCAAATCTACCATGTATCGTCCCTTCATAGAACACCTGATCAGCTGGGTTGCTCACAAACTCCCTCCCCACTTTCGCACCCGGGATCTCTACGGAATTTTACCTATTCACAAACTTCACTCCTACGCATCACTCTCTTCCACGGATCACTTGCAAGGTTCTTAGACCCCAATGACGTATTCACTTTCCACCTTCTCAGGATCCAGCTGAATAAATTCCACCATACAATTTTTCCTTCCACGGTCATATCACTCCACCACCAGCTCGGCCCCCAGATAGGTAAGTCTTTGGACTTTGCCAGGATAAAACCATCTTTCCTCCACACCCCTTAATCATATTATCTGACCGCATCCCCATACTCAATCAATAACATCCACATTACGAACATGTCACTTCATATTCACTATTAAATAAAGTTTCATGTTTTCGCTACATGCCCTCTTTTGGCACCACTGATCTGATAATAATCCCAGCACCAATCTCAGTGTAATGGTACTTGTTGTTCTGCATGAGTTATCAAAGAATATATCGTGTATTTGTCAATCGGTTTGGTATGAATCATGTCGGTCTTTGATGGGTAAAGATAAAAATGAACTTGTGTAAGTTGTACAGTTACAATTTGTACGGTTTCTCGGCATATCGCTGGCTGGGAACAACAGTGACGTAATTAAAAACCTGGCCTATAAAAATCCTCACAACACAGTCCTGTATGATGCATAATTGGTGGGCATTTCACGTGGCCTTGCGCCGCTACGGAGTGCTCAATGACAGTATTGCAGTGAGGGCATTCATCCCCCTAATCGTTCTTGAGAGACGCGTGTCAGCGAGTGGCAATTAGTGGTGGGATATTCGTTTCATTTTACGGAACCGATTCATTCGATTCTGCTCACGTTACTGAATCGATACAATGATCCGATTCACGGCACATCAGAGTCACCGCTCGTACAGCATCTGTGTAGTACGTACTGGTATGACAGCAGCAACAGCATTCAGTGCTCGCTGCTGTCACCTGGTCTTCATACTATGAACTCCTTTCTTAGAAAAACATGCTAGTCACTAATACATCGAAGGTTTCCGGTGACGCAGAATGGGAAAGGTCTGGGATTAGAAAGGTAGCAGCCATGGCCTCAATTAAGGTACAGTCCCAGCATATCCCGGTGTGAAAATGGGTAAACTACGGAAAACCGTCTTAACGGCTGCCGACGGTGGGATTCGAACCCACCATCCCCCGAATGCAAGCGCATAGCTACGCGATACTAACCGCACGTCCATCTCGCTCAGTCATTTTTGAAGATATGTACTTTTCCATCAGCCGGCCCCGTGGTGTAGGGGTAGCGTGCCTGCCTCTTACCCGGAGGACCCGGGTTCGATTGCAGGCCAGGTCAGGGATTTTTACCTGGACCTGAGGGCTGGTTCAAGGTCCACTCAGCCTACGTGATTAGAATTGATGATGATGATGATGATGCTTGTTGTTTAAAGGGGCCTAACATCGAAGGTCATCGGCCCGTGATTAGAATTGAGGAGCTACCTGACGATGAGATAGCGACCCGGTCTAGAAAGCCAAGAATAACGGCCGAGAGGATTCGTCGTGCTAACCACATGACACCTCGTAATCTGCAGCCCTTTAGGCTGAGCAGCGGTTGCTTGGTAGGCCAAGACCCTTCAAGAGCTGTAGTGCCATGGGGTTTGTTGTTTGGTTTTGTATTTTTCTATCAGCAGAGGATTTTTTTAAATCGTCATATTTTGTATAGGCTACCCGAGATGTACAGTAGCCCACTGGTTTTCTGATTCAACATACTGTTATTTAAGTTTTTGCGTCAGTCGGCTCACTTACTGTCCACATATGATTGAAGTCTTGTGCAACGATGTGACATATAAACTGAGAGAATACTGAGCGGTTCTTCCCATCATAAAACAGGTACTTCTGAGTGGTCATGAGCATGACTCATAGTCATAGGGCAAGCTAGAGTCGAGTTTAATTAATTGTCAAATGTCAACTAAGTTATAATACCAAGATTCATTAAACTAATAAGTAGTAAAACCTAATAGCCTACCTACTAACTAGCTACTTTACAAGTATGTTTTGACTACCTTTTCAACACTGCAAATAAATCCATCTATTATTTAAACCTCCCTGTAAGAAGAGGACAGTGAATGCAAGTGGGTATTATTTTCAAATGAGCTGAGCTCGAGAGTCCATTATAGCATACGATTCTTTCATTCTACCATGGCTCTGTACGTATTGCTTCAGCGGAAGTTCGGCTCACCGCCAATGTCCAGTGTACCGATAACGAACCGTGTGTGTATTGTGCCTCACTGATCCGTGACTGCGTACGATTCTTTAGATATGCCATGGCTCACTGTATGTCTCGCTGCAGCGGAAGCTCGGCTCTCCGCCAGTGTCCAGTGTGCCGATAAGGAGCCGTGCTTGTCCACGATTCTTTCGGTGCGCTACGATTCACTGTCTCGCTGCAGCGGAAGTTCGGCTCCTCGACAACGTCCAGTGTCCCGCTAGTGAGCCGTGAGTGCGCCACTCAGCACTGTCTGCTGGGAATAAGCTGAATCGTATGCTGTGAGCCCGCCGTTCCTATTAATCGATTCACTCAGACACTTGAATGAATCGATACACTGCTTCGAATCATGCATTCAGTAGCCAACACTAGTGGCAATCTGTTGCCGTGTGAATAGGTAAAAGTTCGCTTCACTAGTGACGGATGTGCTTATAAACCAGTAATGCACCAACCGAGTTAACACTCTGGATTTAGAAATAGTTCTCTATTCAGAGAAGTGTGGGATAGAGGGGAAGAATAAGTTCATAGTCTCTGCATTCGTGTACGCGGTAACCTATTACAAAATCAAAAGTGTTCTGAAGTTCTTTGAAGTTGGGCATAGTGAAAATGAAGGTGACTTCTGCTATTCCGTTGTAGAAAGAAATGTCCAAAGGGCCTTGAAATCTAGACCCACCTACATACCAGCCCACTATTCAGCTATAATCAGTAGTGCAAATGTAAGTGGAAGTGCGTTTGTAAAAGAGTAAACGAAATGGCTCACAATGGTTTAATTGATGTGAAAAAAATTACATATGACTTCACTATCTCTCACTTCAATGAAAACATTGGTGAAGAGAAATTTCGATTCAGTAGCATCGTAATGGTGGAAGTCACCAAGGACTTCCACAAAGGCTCTTATACTGAAGACGAATTTAAGTCGGCAGTAATCCGCCGAAATAAAAAGAAAATGCAAATCATACTAAAAATTATGGATTAACCCCAGCTTATCCGGGACATTTGACGACACACAGAGTTTCATTCGCAAGAGATCCATGCCTTCTCTCCATGCTCCCTTTTTGCAAGCTTAGAATGCCAGTGGGATTCAAAAAGCTGATTCATCAATGTGGGCTGACAGTACTTGCATTACCATTATAATTTTAATTTAGTGTTTCCGTTTGGTTTGATGTGACCACTGTAATTTTTTACTTCCTATATAATAATTGATTTCTCATTTCATTCAGTGAGAAATCTAAAGTATATTGAAAAGTGTTGTCTTTTCCTGCTTTATCTAATATCTGCTCTTCTTTTTCATTCATTGGTTGTATAACACTCTCAATATTTGTGGTCTTTTGGGGGAGTATTCAGTTCTTTAAGAATAAATAACATTCATTACGTCATGATTGAATCCTTATTATGTATGTACAAACCTACTGTCAACATAGTGTTCACCATAAACATAGCATAATAAAAGCACATAAACCTGAATTACAACATCTACATTGAATTATTATAACATTATTTGACATTCACGCACCTTCCTACACAGGTATGTTAATCATGGTCATTTAATAAAGGCTTTATTTTATGGTCAAATGATAAATAGCACAAGTTACGACGTCAAATCCAACACAAATTTAGATCACACTTCGTAATAGAATCGCTCACTCGGTTACAATATTTATTGTTACCTATTTATAGACGCTGAGTTTCTACTGTTTGCCATCAAACCATAAATTATTATACTCTTATCATTTTACTAGATTCATCTCATAAATTAACCATTTACTCAACAACACATAATTCCTATCTCATTGCTATCTTGCTTAGTGCTCTCATATCTTCTTTGGTCCAATTCTGTCTTTACTATAATATCTACGAGCACATTAGTCTCCAAAATAACGACTGGAGCATATATTATTTCATCTGGTACTTTTCTATCCCCCCTAATTACTGTCGTATTCAACACCTCTTACTATTTTTATCTCATATTTTATTATTATTATTATTATTATTATTATTATTATTATTATTATTATTATTATTATTATTATTATCGTATGGCCTCAGCTACCGTATGCAGACATTTCAATTTGACGCCATCTGGCTGTCTGCTCGTCAATTACGACGTTCCGTTTTACTCCAGGCCCACTAGATGGCAGAACGAGTAAACAGGAACTCTCTTGGGCGTCTATGGCTGAGATTTAATGAATTTTGTCGGGCAAACACCATATGTGTCAGCAGAGCTCTTTTACATGCCGACATCTTACGACATGGAGTGTCGAATGGACTTTTTTCAGCCCTTCAAAAATCCGACTACCTCTGTCGGGTTTGAACCCGCTATCTTGGGATCCGGAGGCCGACACTCTACCGCTGATCCACAGAGCTAGCTTATTATTATTATTATTATTATTATTATTATTATTATTATTATTATTATTATTATTATGTACCCGTCTAGCCTTTGAAATGTGCCACCGGCAAAAAGAATCCCAGGGTCGCTGAATGGGTACTACCCACAGAGACATTTCTAAACAATATAACTAACCTTAAATTATTAAGCAGGAAGGATAAGAGAGAAGAAAAATTAAATTAAAAAATCTGAATGAGAACCTTTGGTACAAACAGAGATTTATTAACATAAAAGAATAAACTTTGGCAAAGTAAAATTCCTACACAAAATAAAAAAATTCGGACTGTACATGGACACGCCATTCATTAACTCCGTCAACTCATATGAAAGACTAGCAAATGTACCCGTGCTTCGCTACGGTATTCTGCATTGTATACGAATATTGAAGTAAATACTGTACATGCAGTAAATAAGATTGTTTTAAAATAGCATGTCTCTTAGCATTATCCGAGAAACAGCAGGGAGAGGTCCCCATACGTTGTTTCCAATGTAAAGTGCTTGTTACGGATTTGTGATGATAACGACAGGCTCACTTGCCTATTGCCATTCACAATCGAGTTGGGAAGTTTACATTATAATTGAAGGCCCCATTGCCTACTGCGCGGTCACAATCGATTTGGGGAGTTTCCGTTATAATGGCAGTCCCCCTTTCCTACTTCCAGACATATTACAAATTAAGGAGTTTTTATTATAATGAGAGGAAACTTCCCTACAACCAGTCAAAATTGAGTTGTGCAGTTATCATTATAATGACAGGCCCCTCTTCCAACTGCCAGCCAGCTTACTGCCAGTCACACCAAGTTGGTGAGTTTCCATCAAAATAGCAGGCCAGTATGCCTAATGCCAGTCACATTTTAGATGGGTACATCTGTTTATAACTGCGGGAACGCTTGCCTACAGCCAAACACAATCGGGTAAGGGGAGTTTTGAACAAAACTACATGCTCCCTTGCCTTCTGCAAGTCAAATCGAGAAGTGAATTATTCATTACAATGGTAGGCCTGCCTTATTAATGCCAGTTACACAGGAATTGGAGAAGGACCCTATTCCTACTGCCAGTCAAAGTCGGTGTGGGGAGTACTGATTACAATAGCAGACACACCCCTTCTCGATCGCTACAAGACGACATCAGTGAATATTTATAGACCGACATACGAAAGTATATGCATGCTTAAAATATTGCAGACCTTCATTTACAGATTGACTGCTGCGAAACGGACGTCATATCGACAAAGGATTGTACCATAAGACGTCAAATTTAGCGGCCTAAATGGCTGGTCGTATGATATCTAATCTATTTATGGGTCCGATTGAGTTAGAAACGTTGAATAGAGTAAAATTTTTGTAAGATTATCTCACATTGCATTACTTTTCAGATAATTATGTGACAGCTACATACATAGCATTTGGCTCACATATGGCTACTGGGTGGGCCAATTTTCGTGTAGGGTTTGATGATTCTGTCTTTCTTATAAGTGAGTGAAAGTATGAATTATGCATGTGAAAAGTCCAAATTTACTTAACGTCGAGAAATAGACAAAAATCAAACGTAAAAGTGATACAGATACAACAAAAAGTCATAAGACCAAGGTTATAGATCACTCCAAATTGAATGGAGATTGTGGATTCCCTTATGTGATAGGACTTCGCGAATATCTGCACCATCATTACAATTTCCTATATATTTCGATATTCTTCGGGGAAAAAGTGAAACATTTATATAGCTCTTGGAAATGTTCTGTCCATTAAAGGCTAAAACGTATAATTTTGCCAAATTTCTGTTTTCTTGTTCGTCTGGCAGATTATGCCGCTATGTGGATTTTGGGCGAGGAGGGTTAAAATTAGGACTTCAGGAAACTAAACCAAAACATTTTACAGATGGTTGTAATTATTACCCCTTAAACGCGTAGCTGTGCGAACATTTCACCAAAATAGTCAATATACAGGCACACAGTCGTTAGGATTTTACTTATGTAGATAGATAAGGAATCTGCTCCACGTACAACACCTTTTGTTCTATGTCTGCTGGACTTACCCTGCAAAACCGACCATTCATGATATCTCACTTTTTAATTTTTCTGTCGAAAAAATACACATGAAAACAGTTTTAGAAATGGATTTTCAACAAATTTGGTCGATTTCCAGTCAGGTTGGTCATGTATTCTATATATTGTGGAAGAGTAAATTCACCATTTCGGTTCCCTATAAACCGCCAGTCTATTCCAGGAACAGGAAGTGTTATTGACCTTTAAAATCTACCTTTGAAAAGGTGGATGCTAAATATAATGTTTCGTTCAAATATCTTCAATAGTTTTCAAGTTGTAAGAAATACGCTCAACACGCGCCCGTTCGTAAGTTAAGTCCGGTTAATGATATCTCCCTTATAAATCCTCTTACCAAAATGATGCACATGAGAAAAAAAAAGTTTAAAAATTAATTTCCATTAAGGCAGGTAGATTTCTATTAAGTTTGGTTGTGTATATTTTGTGGGAGTGCAAAATCACGGTTTCGATTTCGTATAAAACCCCCAGTCATTTCATGGATTTAGAAAGAATATTTGCCCTGAAACCTACCCAAAGACAGGTGGATTCTAAATATCAAGTTTCGTGGAAATATATCGAGTAGTTTCCAAGTTATAGACAAACAGACAGACAGACAAACAGAAAAACAGACACCAAAGCTAAAAATATGCGGATGGTCGTTATTACACCTGAAAAGGGATAACTGTACAGAAATGTCGCCAAAATAGTCAATGTACAGACACACTCTAGAAGTGCAGACCTTTATTTCGAGAGTTACTGCTTTGAAACTCTGCGACATATCTGCAAACGGACCTCACCATCAGACGCCTCTTTCAGTGTTCTACATGGTTGGTCCCTTGACATCTTCTCGTATCTCCTATATTTATGGTTTAGATTGAGTTAGAATCATTGGGTGTGAAATTTTGTACAGTTTTCGCATACTACTTTATACGTGTGATACTCATGTGACAGATAGAATCATAAAATTTGGCTATCACATTGGCACTGGTCATGCCAATGTGCGTGCCGAATGTCATGATTCTATCTTTCCTATAAGTGTGCCAAGTTAATGTTAACATATACGTGTGAAAGTACAAAATTAACTTGAAATCGAGAAATACAGCTCTATTTAACGTATAAGGAATAGAAATACGATAAAAAGTCATAGGACCATAGTTGTAGATCTCTCCAAAATGAAACGTGATTGTGCTTTCTGATTTGTGATAAGACTTACAGATTAGCCACCAATTATCCCGAAACGAAGGTGTGTACCGTCGTTAAAATTACATCCATATTTCGATATTTTCCGGGGACGAAATTTATACATTTGCATAGCATAGCATAGCATAGCATTTGCATTTGCATATTTCCTCAAAGGAAAGAGTGTCAAGCTTTCGGGATTAGCACCCGCATACATACGGTGTAATTAAGGAAGAAAATAATTCAGTAAAGAAAGTTGAAATTAATAGAAAATGGATTAAAAACTGAGGACAGACGGATGACGACAAATATGTAAAAAGCAAGTGAATGTATTGGAAAATCAAATGCCCCTCAATAAATTATGCTGGTGTGAGTTATGGATATAAGGTAACACAGGAGAAATTTAGACGCAGGCATTCTTAGGTCAACAGATAAGATGGCCAATGGTGTTATTACTTAAGCTATTCGAGGACGGTTATAAACTCCAACGATATTCCGCCAATATCTCGCAAAATGGCCGATTGACGCCCTCTCTTGCCTTCTACCCAAGGAACAACCATGAATTTAAAGGTATGATGAGGAAAATGGCAATACGTTACTTCCCTGCTGGCAAGCAGTCAGAGACGTTGCCATGGTAACCTGTAGGTTCGTTGTCGTTCTGTCGGTCACACACGCAGACCATGATACCCCCAGAAAATAGTAAATTTCTTCGTCATTTGAATAGTAAGGTAAATTATGAACATAACCAAAGTTGTTTATAATGAAAAGACGTTTCACATACGGTCCACGGAGTTCGCAGTAAATCAATAGTATAAGAGAAAATGGGGGAAAACCGTTCTGGTTTTCCTATAAACCCCCGTCTAATCAAAGATTTTAAAATGAAATGCATATAGAAACCTTCCTCGGGGTGAATTTACTCCAAATATGAAGTTTGGTTGAAATCTATCCAGCCGTTTTGCCGTGATGGTGGAACAAACAAACAAACAAACAAACAAACAAACAAACAGACAAACAAACAAACACGAAAATTGAAAACCACTGATTCGGTCTTGAGTTGACCTAAAACGGATAAATATCTGAAAATTGGCAAAACAAACGAAATTACAGACAGCGGACCCCCTACAACTTTATTTATAAGATTGGTTTAATTTACACAATTATTTACTTCAAGTCACTCCTTAATACCATTACCTATTAAGAATTTGTCAACCTAAGTTATCAAATCAATGTTTTCTTCCATGTCAATTATGGCCATGAAAAACCAACAATCTTGTCCATGAATTCAAAGTTCATCCAAATGCATCTCGCTTAATTGAGATCTTATTACATCTCATTATCACTTACCAACATTAGTTTAATCAACTAATTCCTTTTACTTAATTCATCTTGGTTTTTATTTGTTTGGTTGACATCATATTTCAAATAATAATAATAATAATAATAATAATAATAATAATAATAATAATAATGTAGTTGACCATCATTACATCCATTACTATACATCTATACATCATTCAGAAAATGTGAACATTTGAACTAGGTACTGAATTACTAAATCATTATACTTTCTCAATTATTCAATTATTAAGTTATAAAAATCTTGTTATTATTATTATTATATTTAAATTTTTACAATAATTTCGATCATGGCATCGTGAAGCTGTTTGAAAATATTAAATCCGTACATTTGTTAGATCATTAATGAAATCCACAATTTATTAAATTTAAAATAATTAAATCATTAATTAAGTCTGAGGTCAGTACGTCATTTAAAATCATTAAATCTGAGATCATTAAATTATTAAGTCCTCCAATTTGTTAAATCATTAATTTATCAAGTCCTCAAATTTGTTAAATCATTAAATTATTAAGTCCTCAAATTTGTTAAATCATTCTTTTATATCGGCTTCCTCCTCTCATCTATATACAGTTAACAAGGAACGTGACCGAATCGATAATTACACCTGACACGAAGAAATTTAACTTACTATTCTGATTCATCAATTAAAGACAAAAAAATATTTCACATGCGCATAATCAGTTGTTTCACGAATACATAAAATAAACACGAACTCTGTAGCAAAGGGACCTAAACTAAATTAAAATTCCACCAAAACTTATGTACACTGAATCTATGACAATAGGACATATACATATTGCCGAAAACACATCAACCACAATGAAATGAATTCACAACATCAAACAAAGGTTGCAACTGCAAACCAGAATTTGTATTGCCAAATGCACAGTAAAATACACATCACATATGCAACAAACACAAAATCAGTCATATGCATAATTACCAGGAAAATCATGTTCATTGACCTGGATCGCAACATTACATTACAGTGACCTATTATTTCCTATCTTACAATAGACTGTCACGAAATATATTTAATATATTAACTTCAATGTGCTGTTCCTAAATCACTCAATCAGAATTATACAATAAATGTCATTTATTCTTTCATTTTATGACCCTACTCAAAGCAGTTTGAATCTCCTTTGATATACACGCCTAGTAGTAAGGAACGTTTTATCTCTGAGCACAACTCATTCACTGTTTATTTCACTGACACGGCAATCTTTCCGTCACCACAAAATGAATATCACTCCGTTCTAATTAACTCCATGTGTTTCTCTTAAATCATCTTTCGTGTAACTGAGCCTCCCTGGGTGACAATAACAATTATTTATAAGCATTCAACACTTTCAATACACATTATTCATTCCATACTTCACATGTCTAATTTCGCACTCCTCACAGGATTCGTAACATATTAAGAAACACTTTACTTCACTTTGCCGGCACTATATTAAAATATTACGCTCCACAATATCACCGGTTCGTCTCCTGCTACTAGCGTTCGTATCTTAAAGGTCTTATTTCGAAGCTAATCTCAACTAAATCCCAAGTGAATTATATGACAGAATACCTATTCCCTCACAGCACATTTTCATCTACTGGTTAAAATATATGTTGCTTATTGATGAAACAGACTAAAAAATTTCACTGTAATGTGCATGGCTGGTCAGTGGTTCTTATCTTCACGATGTCAATGAATTCTCCTTCGACGATCTTAACATCATGCAGCATGCCACAACTATCCTAGCCTATCCCCATGACTATAAAACACATACTGATTGCCATCTATGCTACTTAAGATATTTACACACACGGATATCATATTAGAACGAACGAACGAACGAACGAACGAACGAACGAACGAACGAACGAACGAACGAACGAACGAACGAACGAACGAACGAAGTGCAGTTCGCTTTATTCGTAGTACCGTTTGCCATAAAAAGTCCCATGTTATTATTCCCTTCTGGTGTATGCTTTCTTTCTAAAGGTAAAAAACGACTTTGAGACTTACGGAAGTTAAAACTTAATAAGTTAAAACTGAACTACGAATGCCATAAGAGTATAAAAGTAAAATATAAAAGCTCGTAGCTAGATCGGAACTCTGAATCCCGTCGGAAAAACCGCATTCTGTCTACGGTTAGAACCATGTAGCCACTCCAGGAGACGAAGAATAGGTCTCGTATATCTAACCGATGGAATAATGTACGCTATCGCTTCGAAACTGACCTTGTATGTTACAGGTTCTGAACTCGAATGTGGAAACAGGTTTACCTTGCTGCAAAAACCACAGCGTGCTAAAGAATTATGTCCGTCTTAAGTCCAGATAGTTGAAACCATTCCCTACGAGCAGAGTTGGTACCTAATCTCCTTCTTAATCTGTTTACCCTCCAGGGTTGGTTTTTCCCTAAGACTCAACGATGGATCCTACCTCTATCACCTCAGGAGCAGTGTCCTGGAGTGTGAGACTTAGGGTCGGGGATACAAATGGGGAGAATGACCAGTACCTCGCCCAGGAGGCCTCACTTGCTATGCTGAACAGGGGCCTTGTGTGGGTATGGGAAGATTGGAAGGGATAGACAAGGAAGTGGGAAGGAAGCGGCTGTGGCCGTAAGTTAGGTACCATCCCGGCATTTGCCTGGAGGAGAAATGGGGAAACCAAGGAAAACCACTTCCAGGATGGCTGAGATGGAAATCGAACCCACCTCTACTCATTTGACTTCCCGAGGCCGAGTGGACCCCATTCTTGCTCTCGTACCACTTTTCAAATTTCGTGGCACCGAGCTCGATAGTTGCAGTCGCTTAATTGCGGCCAGTATCCAGTATTCGGGAGATAGTGGGTTCGAACCCCACTGTCGGCAGCCCTGAAAATGGTTTTCCGTGGTTTCCCATTTTCACACCAGGCAAATGCTGGGGCTGTACCTAATTAAGGCCACGGCCGCTTCCTTCCCAGTCCTAGCTCCTTCCTCTCCCATCGTCGCCATAAGACCTGCCTAACTAGCAAAAAAAAAACGTTTCGTGGCAGAGCTGGAAATCGAACCCGGGCCTCCGGGGGTGGCAGCTAATCACTCTAACCACTACAGGCGGTGAATTTACATTCCTGTAATTGGTCCTAACTTATCACGTTTTCTACGATACCATGACCACTCCTTCCTGTCAAAAGAAAATGGCCTCTCGAACCGATCAAGTGCGCAATTCTCTACCGACAGCTAAAGGAGTGGCGATGGTTTTTACAGTATAGTAACATTTCGTAAAAATGACTGGAGTATTGGACTCCGTTCTACATAAAATGGTACAGGGTTTTTGAGATGGGCCTCACTTACTGCCCCTTGTACCGTTTATGCATTGCGTGGGGAAGTCTTTATCGGACTAACTGCACATACATTGCTGAAAGTTGTTACGCAAGATAGAACGAAGAGATATTTAATTGTTACCTGGATGCATATGTTTGGGAAAAAATAGGGTCAGCTGTACCACCTCGTATATACAACAATGAATTGAATGTTTGAATTAAATAACGTCAAACGTTAATCATTTCACGAGTTTCTGAAGTCTATAAATTTGACACCCCTGTGCAATTCTTGATGAAATGAAATGAAATGAAATGAAATGAAATGAAATGAAATGAAATGAAATGAAATGAAATGAAATGGCGTATGCCGGGAGTGTCCGAGGAAAAGTTCGGTTCGCCAGGTGTAGGTCTTTTGATTTGACGCCCATAGGCGACATACTCGTCGTGATGAGGATGAAATGGAGATGAAGGCGCACATACAACTCCCGTGCCAGTGAAATTAACCAAACAACTGCATTTAGGGCAGTCGCCCAGGTGGCAGATTCCCTATCTGTTCTTTTCCTAGCCTTTTATTTAATGATTGCAAAGTAATTGGAAATTTATTGAACATTTCCCTTGGTAAGTTATTCCAATGCCTAACTCTCCTTCCTATAAACGAATATTTGCCCAAATTTGTCCTCTTGAATTACAACTTTATCTTCATATTGTGATCCTTCATACTTTTTAAAACACCACTCAAACTTTTTCGTCCACTGATGTCATTCCACGCCATCTCTCCACTGACAGCTCGGAACATACCACCTAGTCGAACAGCTCGTCCTAATTTTACAACATTTTTGTAACGCTACCCTTTTGTCCGAAATCACCCAGAACAAGTCGAGCTGCTTTCCTTTGTTTTTTCCAGTTCTTGAATCAAGTAATCCTGGTGAGGATCCCATACACTGGAACCATACTCTATTTGGGGACTTGCCGGAGGCTTATATGCCCTCTCGTTGATATCCTTACTACAACCCCTAAATACCCTCATAACCATCTGCAGAGATCTCTACTTTTTATTTTCAATCATATTTATGTGATTACCCCAATGAAGACCTTTCCTTATATTAACACCTAGGTACTTAGAACGATCTCCAAAAGTAACTTTCACCCCATCGTTGCAGTAATTATAACTGAGAGGACTTTCCCTATTTGTGTAATTCACAACCTGACTTTTAACCCCGTTTATCACCATAAAATTGCCTACTGACCATCTCACAACAATATCGAGGTCATTTTTCAGTTGCTCACAATATTTTAAGTCACTTATTACTCTGTAGAGAATAACATCATCTGCAGAAAGCCTTATCTCTGATTCCACTTCTTTACTGAAATCATTGACATATAAGAAAACATAAAAGTCCAATAATACTGCCTTGAGGAATTTCTGTCTTAATTATTACAGGGTCAGATTAAGCTTTCCCTAATCTAATTCTCTGAGTTCAACTTTCTAGGAATATAGCCACAAATTCAGTCATTCTTTTGTCTAGTTTAATTGCACGTATTGGAGAAGGTAGAGAAATAAGCTGCATGTACTTCGCAATCACACAAATAAATTGGTATAAAAGCAATAGTGCATTCAATCATATCTGAGTATAACAATCTATCACGCGATATTGTAATTATCTCCTAAATTAGGCCTTCGTAAAAAGATTTAAATGTATTGCTTCTATGCATTGAATGTATGTCTGTATATTTTTGTTGTACTCTCTTCTCTCCCTTAATGTGACCTTAATCCACTTCCTCGTCAACCGGGTGAGTTGGCCTGGTCGCGCGGTTAGGAGCGCGCAGCTGTGAGCTTGCATCTGGGAGATAGTGGCTTCGAATCCCACTGTCGGCAGCCCTGAAGATAGTTTTCCGTTATTTCCCATTTTCACACCAGGCAAATGCTGGGGCTGTACCCTAATTAAGGCCACGGCCTCTTCCTTCCAACTCCTAGCCCTTTCCTATCCCATCGACACCATAAAACCTACCTGTGTCGGTGCGACATAAGGCCAATAGCTTCCTCGTCAAGTCCTGTGTGGTGAACTCTGCTCCGGCACAAGACTTCATGGAGCCCCTTTGAAGCTTTTCAAGGATCAGCTAAGGCATACTATGAAAAGAGCTGGAATTAACGCTCAACCCTTGGATACGCTTGCTAAGTATCGTACACTTTGGCGCCACACTGTTTCTACATCACGTTCGGTCTTTGAAGGGGAACGACGACGATGTGAATGGGATACGCGACAAGCACGGAAGCTCCGTCAAGCTCAGCCCCGTCCTCTCCTAGTCATTCCGTGTGCTTTGTGTGGACGTATGTTTCATGCCAAGATCAGGCTAGTAAGTAATATGAACCATATTTGAAAAAGCATTGTGAGTGTAAAAATGTAAAGTGCTGAAGGATATGTTTACCGCATACGAGTCGCAGCCGGCGACGCTGAATCATTCGGTGACCGTCGGTTGTATGTAGCTTATGGAATTAAATCCTGCAGGAGTTCTTTCAGGTGCTAGTAAATTTACCGGCACGAGGCTGACGTATATGAGCACCTTCAAATACCACGGAACTGAGCCAGGATCGAACCTGCCATGTAGGGACCAGAATGCCTGCGCCTAAGATGTCTAAGCCACTCAAGCTGGCTGCGTGTAACTAGGGGTAAAGCACCTGCAGAGAAAGTGCAGCGTGTCAGTGACATGACCAGAGTGGGGTATGTGCCGCAATGTGGATCAGCGGACTGGAAGCCGGTTGTACGTAACTATAATAATGTTATTTGCTTTACGTCCCACTAACTATGGGGTTTTCGGAGACGCCGATGCACCGGAATTTAGTCCCGCAGGAGTTCTTTTACCTGCCAGTAAATCTACCGACACGATGGTGACGTATTTAAACACCTTCGAATACCACCGGACTGAGCCAGGAACGAACCTGCCAGGTAAAGGTGAGAAGGCCAGCGCTTCAACCATCTGAGCCACTCTGCCCGGCCGCATGTAACTCAAAGGGGACTAGCGTGTCATTGACAAAATCCGAGTGGGGGTTGTGACGCAATGAGAATCAGCGGACTGGCAGCCGGTTGGATTCGAGCCAATAAAAGAGTAACAGTTTTTTAAATGCCTCGCATTGGATGCTGTAGTGGAGACAAGGCAGGACTTCATTAACGTAAGTTCCAAACTTCGAATTCCTAGGTGTTAGATATAAATAATCATAAACATTTCCAAATGATGAGTGTGACTGATGATGCACTTTTAAGAGCGAAACATGTCATCCTTTTTAACAGTGGGTGTATTTGTTCCTTGTTCAGTAGTGTCTGTGTGTTCTTTTACAGGTATGGCATAGTGTAACAATTATATTTAACTTGTGTGTTCGACAGACTGAATAGCTTTGAAGTTAAATTCAGCTGAGTCGACACTGGGACGTACGGTTCCCTTCTTAACAAATCGCCGGTTGTGTAAATAGACTTCTCACTTAATATTTTGTTGTATTTAAAATTTTCTTTAAGTCGCACCGACTCAGGTAGTTAATAAGGCGACGATGGGCAGTAAAGAGCTAGTGGTGGGAAGGAATCGGCTGTGGCCTAGATTAATGTACAGCTCCATCTTCTCCTGGTGTGAAAATGGGAAACCAAAGAAAACATCTTCATGATCAATCTTTTTCTATAGAAATATCAAAGTAAGGGTTGATCTTTCCAATAGCACCTTTACATTGATGATCTAATGATGGGAAAAGGTAAAAAAAAAATTTTTCATATAAACCTTTATGGTTAATAGCTTTGCCGTTATGGTTCATATGGGCAAATGGGCAATATGTTGATATATTTCTCCTGCGTCCACTGACACCTTGATGTTGGGTGTAGTTGCTATTGTTCGGAGTTAGTCCCATAAGAGCTCTTGTATAGAGGCCATCTTGCGCATTAGCCCCTGCGTCAGCCTTCTCTTATTACGTTACGCCCCTATGAATAAAGCATACTTATGAAGCTTTACAGCCACCATCTTGCTCTAAGTTCAGATCCAAGTCCTGGGAGGTTACGTTAGATTAACGCGTGGTCAGCGTAACGTTGGGCCTGCAGTTAGCCCGGGTATTGAACTTGACGTTCTGTTAGGTTAAGCTTCGACTCTTATGCAGTTAGCCCTTGTGTTGCACTTTGAATCTCTTAGGTTAAGACTTGTACTCTCAGGCTTCGAACTAGGGTCCCTACGGTTAACGCCCTTAAGCTTCGGGCCGAACCCGGGATCTGCGAGGTTAAGTCTAGACACATCATGCCTGTTAGGGTAAGCTTGCAGTCTTAGCTACCGGCGAGTTGGCCGTGCGGTTAGGGGCGGACAACTGTGAGCTTGCATCTGGGAGATAGGGGGTTCGAATCCCACTGTCGGCAGCCCTGAAGATGGTTTTCCGTGGTTTCCCATTTTCACACCAGAAAAATGCTGGGGCTGTATCTTGCATAACGCCACGGCCGCTTCCTTCCCACTCCTACCCCTTTCCTGTCCCATTGTCACCTTAAGACCTGTCTGTGTCGGTGCGACGTAAAGACACTAGCAGTCATAGCCATAATCACGCTGGCTGTTAGGTTAAGCTGGTATTCTCGGACATCAAACTTGAGTCTGTAAAGCTAACGCCCTTACGTAAGCCTAAGATCGAATCAAGGGTCTGTAAGGTTAAGCTTGGAGTCAAATCCTTGCCTGTTAGGTTAAGCTTGCACTCTTGACCAAAATCACGTTGGCAGTTGGGTTCAGCTTACACTTTTCGGCCTCAAACTTGGGTCTATAAAGTTAACGCCCTTAAGCTTCGAATCGAACCTGTGGTCTGTTAGGTTAAGTCTGGATATATGTAGCCAGTGTAGGGTCATTAGAGGTTAAGAGCGTGTTCTTAGCCAACCGCCTAGTGAGGCCACACGAAGTTAAGCACGCACTGTCAGTCAGCACATTCCATGAGGTGGAGGTCCCGTCCAGCATTTCCTGTGGTTAAAATTGGGAGCCCGCACAGTGCTATCTCCCTGCCTCCCCAAGAGCAGGAGCGCACATGTCAACCAAGCGACTATAATTTCGCTGGGGTAGCTCTCTTTTACGCCGGCAAAGACATTCAGCTCTCTGGACAGACCTGCACAAAGGTAGATCGAATGGCCTTGACTTAGCTGTTTTCAGTTTCTAAAACTTGAAAAGAAACGTTCTAGGGATTAATAAGAAAACTTAAATCCAACATTCCTTACCCAAGCAGCGCTGGGGTAGCAGGGTTTCAGTGCATGTCACTAGTATTATGACCAGTTTTATTAAATCTTTGACGATATAAATACATCTAAGATTCACTCGCCTCATTTATGGGATAGAGGTTAATTTCCCAGATAATAAATTTCTAGATTGCATCACAGCAAAATACAGGAAAGTACAAACGTCCTGTACCACTGTGTGAGGTTTAACTATATACCTTGCCACACTAAATTCCATGTCTTTTGTGTGCCCAGTCCATTATTCCTCGCTATACTAAATTCCAAGCTTTCAGTGCGTCCAGTCTATTATACTCTCCTGTTCTAAGTTCCCAACTTTTTGTATGTCCAGTTCATTATTCCTTGCTATTGTAAGCTCCATGCTTTCTTGGGTGTTCAGTCTATTATCCCTTGCTATTCTAAGTTCCTTGCTTTTTTGTGTCGAGTCTATTATTCCTTGCTATTCTAAGTTTCATGATTTTGGTGTGTTCAATCTATTCCATGAGAGCTTTGGAATAAAACGTGGCGTCAACACACAAAACCTTCTACCTGTATATCGCATACTACGAACCATTTTCTTTTATTAAATCTCTGGTGATTTAACTACCTCTGCGACACGTCCGAGTACCTCGTGAGCCTTGGTGTAAGTTTTGGTACTAATCAGTTGTGCCGGGTAGATTTGTATAACGAAGAAAGAAACTTGCTTTTGAACCCATGACCTTTGTGTCATAAGGAACCAGAGTCCTAAAAGCATTACCTGAGATCCCATATAAATTACAAGTCATGAGCTCTAGCAACATATTTTATCTCTGACCATAGACGGTAAGTGGAGGAATAGGTGATAGGTCTCATCCTCGCGCTGAAGAAATGTCGTCACCCGCACGGGTAAAAGGAGCATGGATATGTTGGACTATTTGTTCTAATAAAAAGTACATTTTAAGAAGAATTGGTGACGAAACTGTCGTAGTAAAGGTTAGGAAATTGTAAGTGTAACAATTTTGTCATTAATCATATTTTAGACCGCTAAATACCTCCAGAAGGAAATTTGTCAAGAGATGCTCCTGTTCGTTCAAACTCTATTACATCGACCAAATACAGTGCTTATCTTATGAGGTAATTTAAGAATTTAGTGGGTTAAAAGAAATCCTTAAATTCTTATCAGTAACACTGCTACTAAACTAAACAGCTATGTGTTATATCGAGACCTGCTTTCAGCATATTTTAATGGAGTAGAAAAATGTCTCTAAAATTGTTGGCGTTAAGTTCAGCTGGCATGAAAGTAGGGAGTAAATGTACACTGACTGACAGAGCAAATGCAACACCAAGAAGGAGTGGTCAGAACTTTATGCCAATTGCAGGGTAGACTGACGTCACTGAGGTATGCTCATGATGTGAAATGCGCCGCTGTGCTGCGCACGTAGCGAACGATAAATGGGACACGGCGTTGGCGAATGGCCCACTTCGTACCCTGATTTCTCAGCCGACAGTCTTTGTAGAACGTGTTGTCGTGTGCCACAGGACACGTGTATAGCTAAGAATGCCAGGCCGCCGTCAACGGAGGCATTTCCAGCAGACAGACGACTTTACGAGGGGTATGGTGATCGGGCTGAGAAGGGCAGGTTGGTCGCTTCGTCAAATCGCAGCCGATACCCATAGGGATGTGTCCACGGTGCAGCGCCTGTGGCGAAGATGGTTGGCGCAGGGACATGTGGCACGTGCGAGGGGTCCAGGCGCAGCCCGAGTGACGTCAGCACGCGAGGATCGGCGCATCCGCCGCCAAGCGGTGGCAGCCCCGGACGCCACGTCAACCGCCATTCTTCAGCATGTGCAAGACACCCTGGCTGTTCCAATATCGACCAGAACAATTTCCCGTCGATTGGTTGAAGGAGGCCTGCACTCCCGGCGTCCGCTCAGAAGACTACCATTGACTCCACAGCATAGACGTGCACGCCTGGCATGGTACCGGGCTAGAGCGACTTGGATGAGGGAATGGCGGAACGTCGTGTTCTCCGATGAGTCACGCTTCTGTTCTGTCAGTGATAGTCACCGCAGACGAGTGTGGCGTCGGCGTGGAGAAAGGTCAAATCCGGCAGTAACTGTGGAGCGCCCTACCGCTAGACAACGCGGCATCATGGTTTGGGGCGCTATTGCGTATGATTCCACGTCACCTCTAGTGCGTATTCAAGGCACGTTAAATGCCCCCCGCAACGTGCAGCATGTGCTGCGGCCGGTGGCACTCCCGTACCTTCAGGGGCTGCCCAATGCTCTGTTTCAGCAGGATAATGCCCGCCCACACACTGCTCGCATCTCCCAACAGGCTCTACGAGGTGTACTGATGCTTCCGTGGCCAGCGTACTCTCCGGATCTCTCACCAATCGAACACGTGTGGGATCTCATTGGACGCCGTTTGCAAACTCTGCCCCAGCCTCGTACGGACGACCAACTGTGGCAAATGGTTGACAGAGAATGGAAAACCATCCCTCAGGACACCATCCGCACTCTTATTGACTCTGTACCTCGACGTGTTTCTGCGTGCATCGCCGCTCGCGGTGGTCCTACATCCTACTGAGTCGATGCCGTGCGCATTGTGTAACCTGCATATCGGTTTGAAATAAACATCAATTATTCATCCGTGCCGTCTCTGTTTTCCCCCCAACTTTCATCCCTTTCGAACCATTCCTCCTTGGTGTTGCATTGTCACTGTCAGTCAGTGTATAAAAAGAGCGATGCGCCATCTTCCAAACTCGCATTGTGTCCAGTAAATTGAGGCGAGTCCACGTGTTTCAGAGTAACTTTATAAACCAGCGTTTGAAAGGCTAAGTCTGAAGGGAAGGTGGCTGTAACATCATCTCCAAATGAAGATAGCTTTTGAAAGTACGTAATCGTAAACATTCTATGAACTGTGATTTCAACTATTGTGATATTGGATTGAGGTCGGCAGTTGCCGAAAGTTGCATATCGTAAAATCAGTCAAAGTATTCTTCCGATAAAAGTAATCGATAGTATTCCAAATGTGGGATCATCACGTATTTTTCAGGAACTGACAACAATCATTCCAAAGTCGCAATCCTGCAATTCCTGCACTTAAGTTGTAAATATAATTGCTGTATTCTAAGGTATTGCGTGTGCGGGTCGGGGTTCGACAGACGTGTTCGGTCCATGCAAGGAAGAGAACATGTGAAGGGCGATTGTTTGTTTATATCATTTCTTCAGGTGAATGGAAATAAAAGGAAAAATATGTTTTGTAAAGCCACTATCTGTCGAGATGGCTAAATAAGAAGATTGAGAGGCTGGTGGATTTCTAAAGATGGGAGACGACCTACAACTACAGGTATGTGTAATACCACCTTTCAGAAATGCTTTTATATATTTCATGATGTCACTGTTTTTCTTATGTGTGTATCTGTGACCCATTTTGGTCAATACTTTATTTCGTGAAAATGTCAGAGGAATATGATGAAAGGTCATTTGTTTTATGCTTCTTGGATAATCTGGAAAGTCGCAAAATTCGCGTGTGAAGTGTTGCAAAGTAGTAGATTTTGATGGTTGAGAAACGAATATAATGTCTAAAGTAGAGTGCAATTTCCGTACGTTTATTTTTTATATTTATGGTTTTTCAAAGTTAAGATATTAATTTATCGTAAAATTCTGTTCGATGTAAAGATGAAATTCATGTAAGCGTAATCCGTGGTTATTCAATTAGAGCTGGCGTGTAGGCACACCGTTGTGTTAGGCGATGCAGATTTTTTTTATTGAAGGGAAGTTACGAGGCGAGATCGATGAAAATTTGTTACAGGGATTGCTATTCCAGAGTCTGTTGAAATCTGTGTAGAGTTGATGAGAGGAAATAATAGTAAACATTCTGTAGGTCAAGTTGTGAGTTTCGGTTGGGAAGTATTAGCTCAGATATGCGGGGAGAGATGGTTAGTTGTCACGGAGTGTTTGTGTAACAGCAGTGTGGGTCATCCAAGAGAGATATTCCATATTATATTCGTGTTGAGAATTTGTGTTAAGCGAGTGTTTCAAGTCTTGCGAAATGGGGAGAAATGAAGGATTGTGGATCAGGTTGTTGAAATCCAGTAGTGTTGATGTCGGGATGTTCAGTGTAGGAAACCCGAGGAGTTATTTTGTGTAATTTATTGAGATGGAATAGGGTCAGTCCATAATTAGGATTCCACGTGATACCGTAGGAGCGTGATTGATAAGAATATTTGAGTGACGACTTAAATCAAATCTCTTCGCATAATCTATATGGGTCAAGAATTATATTTCATGTGAATTGCCAGCGAGGCAAACTTTAATTTGACGCAGTTTAAAATACGAATAACATGTGTTTCGCCTCGAAATAAGGTGGGGAGACTCGTGTCACGTTACTCCAGCCAGCTGTTTGGTAGCCGATTTAGCTCGATACTAGAAGGAAACTAACTGTAACTGAAATTTGTCATGTGTAGTAAAATGTTTGGAATTATATTTTGTTCTTTAGTAGGGACTCGTTTAGTAGAAAATTGAATTCATTTCTGAAGGGACGGAAAGGTTGGTGATAACCATTTTCAGGGAAGTCAAAATTGTAGAATCGGTAGTGATGTTGTCTTACATTATTCGAGGGTTGTACAAAGTCTTATTCGAATATCACGAAGCGATGTGACATGGATTGTTATTTTGCATTGTGTGTTAATTTATCCAGGTAGTAGGATTTAATGTTAGGACATCCAATCTAGTTTCTTAATAATTGTTAGTGTTAATGTAAGATTGTTGAGTGACGTTATGAAATAAATAAATAGTACTGGTAATTGAAAATGTATTCGCTTTTTAGCTACACTAAAGAAAGTACGAGCAATAGGACAATAATGTAATTAAATAATTAGAGATTTTAAAGAAACCCTTCGTCTGGGATAGATAAAAATTGTTGTTAATTAGGATTATGAGATTACTTCAATTTATTACATTATTAAATTCAGTGAAATCGTATTTTGAGAATTAGCTTAAAACCTCCTGGAAATCTTAGTTTTATTTACTGGGAAATCTTAACTTATTAACGTAACGATTAAGGGGATATGTCCGATGGCAAAATACTTTACTGCCACAAGTGTTATGAGCGTTTGTTGTTGTTGTTATTAATTTTGATTTTGATTTGTTGAGCATCAGATGTGCTGGGGATTTATTAATGTGGAAACCTTTGTCATCAACTACTGTAACGTAATTTTATTCAGCCTTCAGCTTAGAACTGTGGATGGTCAACGGGTCATCAATCTCAGCGACTTGGATTAGGGCATCTGCCAATATAACACTTTTTTCCTTGCGGTCATCATCCGCAATGACTTTAACGTAAGTGACAAAATTAGATGTCTGTCCTTGACATAGTAGCAGGTCACGTCGATTCAATTAAGGTTCCATGCCGTACAACCATTGTGTGGCAAACACCGATTGGACTGCCTTAATTATACCAAGAGTTCAGAGATCATGCTACGGGGGCTGAATCATCACGAATTATTATGATGGTACATGGTGTCTCACATGGTAGCCGATCTTAGGGATCTCCAGACGTTCTTTATTTCACTCTTAACTTAAGACAGTGGTTTCGTGTAAGGATGCTTTTTAGGCAGTTCCATGCTTCTTGTCTCCAAAGCCAGTATCTCTCATCATCGTTATTATGAATTTTTTGAACGGACACGACTGAGTTCGTTGTTTAGTATGTTAAAATGTCATGTGTCTCTTCGACCTCATTTTAAATTATTTAAATAATCACCAATTTCTTTGAGTCGATTCCTCTCATTTAGTAGATAATTTAAATTACTGAAATCCTCTTCTTACCTAAACAAGTGACGAAGAACCCATAAACGACCCAAGCGAAAGAGCTCATGCCGATTTGCTAATAGGTAAGGAAGGCAGGTATCCTGCGAATGACTTTAAAGGCTTCACTTTTGATCTTATAGCTACAGATATATGTACTGTATGTATGTCCACCCCTTAGTGCTATTTCCTGATACGTGGTGGGGGATGAGATGAGATGAAATTATGTGGTAAGTTTTACGGCGGGATGCACTTCCTGCCACCAACGTCAGCTGAGGAGGCTATGAACATAATGCAATTGTGTAATGAGGTGGAAGGAATTGACTGTGGTCTATGAATAGGAAATGGCTCGTTATTTGCCTGGATGTGAACTGTGGGAAACCACAGAAAATCAATCTCAGGACAGCCGACGGTGGGGGGTCGAACCCGCCTTTCTTCCAAATACAGATCAGGGTTCCATAGCTGTAGCGTGTTAACGCGAGCGGCCACTCCGCTCAATACTACAGGACAAAGAAATAGTCACCCCTTTAGAAATCATTAAAAGGATCATTTAACACCCTGTAACTCTGCCTCTGGACATCTTAACGGCCTGGAATCAGTTAGGAAGTGAGTCCTTAAGTTTGTGCAGTTACGTCGCATTCAGCTTAAGCCACTCGCTGGGGGCTTAATCGCGCAATTCCACGAAATTGCGAGGATGCTCTTGTCGGCGTTTTACCAGCTGTTCCAACATGTCCTACAGATTTCCAGCGGGGTTCAATTCAGGTGTTTCAGGCCAATCGAGATCTGTAACAGGGTGGGGGAGTGTTCATTAAAACCGGTCACATATGCGTCCAGCCCGATGAAATTTGCTGCTGACATCTTCAATATTCGAGGTATCAATAGCATACTCATAATTCAAAGACAACATTTAATCATCCAGAGTGTTTAAATAAACATGATGGTTCATATTAGTGGTCATCTCAGTGAGCACGCCCAATCCATGATATGAAAAACACCTCCCATAACATCACATCCAGGATGAAATGCTTCATTTGGCCTTCGGTATACTCGACGACATGCATCATTGGAATACAGGGAAAAACGTGATTCGTCAGACCACATTACGTTCCACCAGTCAGCTACTGTTCACGTTCGATGATTTCTAGCCCACTGAAGACGCGCAGCTTATGTACTTTTGTGAGAATTGGCTTCATGTGAGGCGACCAGCTCCAAATGTTCATCGCATGCAGTTCCCGTCGTAATGTTCTCTCACTAACAGGTTGGAATGCACCTTCATTCACTGACTGAAGCAGTTCCTGTCGGGTTTGGAAGCGATTTTGATTGAAAAGCCGTGAAACGCGTCTCCGATCCCTTTCACTCAGGATCTTTTCCCAACCACAATTCTGACGTCGTGTTTCGTGGTCACACCATTGCTTGTCGACACGCTGAATAATCCAGCAACTTCACACACCGTAGCATGGCCAAATACCATTGCTCCTTTTTGCCACACTGTCACAACCTTACATCTACCCATGCTGACCTACACTGAAACAGCAACCTCTCACTGAGCGCTACTACCTTACGTTCACGCAGAGGCAATGTGCGTGCGTTGAGCACGGGGCTCGCTCCCTGCGACCTCTGTATAGGCATAACGATCCATCTGTGCGTGTGACCAGTTGTTTGTCCTGTGACCTTATCTCACGTTACACTTAATAGCAAAGAAAACATTCATTCTTTCTAATACATCAAAACATGTGTATGTTCACGTCAAGAATTTGATCGACATATACTAACAAGTCCTGTAACGTATCACGCTTCAAAGAGAATCACTATAGTACTGAGGAGTCTCATCACCAAACTTAAACAACGTTCACGAAATTCTGCTTAAATTCTGTTTTGGAATCTCATTATTTATTGCCTTGGTCGACTGAAGAAATTAAGAATTCAGGAAGAACTAAGTTTACGGTGTGTAAAATGCTTTAGTAAACACCGGTGTCAAGAAAGAAGTGAATCGCATCTATAATAGATTTGAGCCAAGACTTACTCTCCTGTGTTTTGTAGTTTACGTATGTCACACGCGATAACTGGTCACAACTGATACTTCACATGGTATGTAGATTTTAACTGAAATTCCACGAAATGTATTATATTATTTAATCTTCTGAAAAATTAATACTTTTTATTCGATCATCTAACAATTCCCTCGCCAATACTTAAGTTCTAAACATATAGTAAAAGAATGTCGTATACGGTATTTTAAATACTGGCATGGTTTCCTCCTGTCCGACTCCATGCCTTGTTTTCGCAGGGTTCTGGGTTCCATTCTGACCAGTCTGAGGTTTTAGCCGCTTCTGGTTAATATATCTGGCTCGGGGATTTGACGTTTGTAATTGCTTTAATACACACATCAATTTCCACTACCAATTATGAAATAACACACAGTAGGTTGTTTATTTTTAAATTTCTTTTAACAATTTATCGAGGCGAGTGGCTCAGACGGTTGTGGCGCTGGCCTTCTGACCCCAGTTTGTCAGGTTCGATTCTGGCTCAGTCGGGTGGTAATTGAAGGTGATCAAATACGTCAGCTTCGTGTCGGTAGATTTACGGGCACGTAAAAGAACTCCTGCGGGACAAAATACAGGCACCTCAGAGTCTCCGCGAACCATATAAAACGTAGTTCGTGGGCCGTAAAAGATTATTATTATTATTTTGGTAAGGGCCTTACGTCCCACGGACACAGATAGTTTTATGGCGACGATGGGATAGGAAAGGCCTAGGAGTTAGAGGGAAGCGGCGGTGGCCTTAATTAAGGTACAGTCCCAACATTTTCCTGGTGTGAAAATGGGAAACCACGGAAAACCGTCTTCAGGGCTGCCGATAGTGGAATTCGAACCCACTATCTCCCGGATGCAAGCTCACAGCCGCGCGCTTCTAACTGCACGGCCAACTCGCCCGGTATTATTATTATTACTATGATTATTATTATTATTATTATTATTATTATTACTAATATTACTATACAATTTTGCTTTACGTCGCTCAGACACAGTAGGCCTTATGGTGCCGATGGGTTAGGAGTGGTAGTAGTGGTGGTGATTACTGTTTAAAAATGAAAGTGCAACTGGGCAACCATCCTCCATATAACATTAATCGGAGAGAAGAGAAATAATGGAAGGTGTCCGACGCTTCGAAAAATGAAAATATCGGCCAAAGAAGGACAAGGGCTACAAAGGGTGTTGAAATGAAAAACTTCCTACACTCGCAACTTAATAGCGTCAGGTTCGGAATAGAAAAAGAGTTGACTAAGGACGGATGGAATAGATGAAAGTGAGGAGACTGGCACAAGTAAGAGGAAGCACTACCAGGACTCAGTTCAGGGCCCCGTGGTCGCCAAATCACGCTCCTAAATCCAGAGACCCTGGAGCCAATTTTTTTAAGGAAGAGGCCAGGAGTGGACGGATGCGACCGTAGTCTTAACTAAAGTACACCCCTGACATTTGCCTGGTGTGAAAATGGGAAAACATGCAAAACCACCTGCAGGGATGTTGGCAGTCAGATTCGAACCCACCATCTTCCGAATGTAAGTAAATAATAGTTAATACATTCCTTGTTATTTTAATTTCACCCGTGATTCCACCAAGGTATAGAACAATTGGGGGAAAGCAGAAAAAGAATTGTTGTTTATATCCGTGAAAATCCTAGGTTCTACGAACCATTCAAATAATATTGCAGACCAGCTGGGTCGTATTATTTACGGTACACTGCATCATCACTGGCTGGAAGGAGATTTTTACTTTAATGAATCGTTCACAGCGTCATCCCTGACAATTTGCAAACAACGGAGGTTTGAGAGATGCTAGTAAAGCTGTTTGATATGCAGCCTGTCCTTGTGATGAATGATGTGATAGTATTACTTGTTGGATCGCTTGATAGACGCTTCAGTGGAAGGTGCAGTTTTTTTAATTTTTAATAGCGCATTCTAGTTCGTTGGGGAAAACAAGGGCATAATGTCGCTCTTTGTTTTCAAAGTACCTACGAATTTTTTAGTGAAGATTTTCTACGACGATTTATCATGAAACTGTTCGAGATCCAACCAGCCTTCGGGCTGAGGACTCATCTGATACCTCATCTGATCAGAACGGGTTTTGCAACAAAGAATGGCTGTGTACAGAGGGCAATCATTATTATTATTATTATTATTATTATTATTATTATTATTATTATTATTTATTTTTTTTTTTTTCTCATCAGTGTTTGAACCGTCTTGTGTCTCAGTCACGTTTAAAAAGTCATCAGTCAACATGAAGAGAGGTTTCTTTATTTTCAATGTGCTTTACATCGCACCGACACAGAGAGGTCTTATGGTGACAGTGGCATAGGAAAGTGCTAGGAGTGGGAAGAACGTGACCGTGGGCTTAATTAAGGTACAGTCCTATCATTTGCGTGGTATGAAAATGGGAAACCATGGAAAAACTATCTTCATGGCTGCCGACTGTGGGGCTCGAACCCAGAATGCAAGTAAGTTGAGAGCTGCTTGACCTAAACCGCGCAGTCACTCGCTTGGTGTGAAGTGTGTAGTTGGGTGTGCGATATTGGTGGTGATGATCATTTTAACATGAGACATCCTCTATTAACACTAATCAAACGGAAAAATGGAAGGGATCCGACATTTCGAAAAATTAAGGTACAGGCCAAAGAAAGACAAGGGTCACGAAGGGCGTGAAAATAAGACTTCCCAGGCCTCAAATGCTCTAACGCCCTCAGGGTCGGAAGAGAACAAGAGTTGACGATGGGAGGTCGGATAGGATAGATGAAAGTGAGGAGCCTGGTACAAGTAAGTGGGAACAATACCAGAACTCAGCTAAGGGCCCCGTGGTCGCAACTCATGCTCCCGAGTTAACAGCCCCTAGGACACAATTTAGTCACCCTTTACGACAGGCAGGGGGTACCGTGGGTGTTGTTCTACTGTATATCTGCATTGTAAAGAAGACAACAATAAGGCCAAGCCTCCATTGTGCAATTAAATGACTTTAAACATCGAAGTTCTGTGGTCTACAATTAAAAATCGATTGTTAGTGTTAGGATTGCATTACATTCTCATGTACCTTTTCCCCTGACACCTGCTTATCGGCGAGAAATTCCTCGCTCGGTGGTGTCCGAGGGTACCTAGGAAAAAGTGGTGGTGGGGGTAATGGTGGTGATTGTTATTTTAAGAGAAAGTACAACTAGGCAACCATCCTCTATATTGCACCAATCATAGATATAAAAGGAAGTATCAAAAAAAGAAGGCATCGGGCAAAGAAGGACGTGAAAATGTAAGTCTCCCTAGCCGTCGGAACGTAATAGCGTAGGGGTTGGAAAAGAACAAGAGTTCACCAGGGGAGGTCAGATAAGTTAGATCAAACTGTGGAGTCTGCCACAAATAAGTGGAAGCAATGTCAGGATTCAGCTAAGAGCTCCGTGGACGCCAACCCACAGTCCCAAGTTAAGAGCCTCAGGGGCCCTTTTAGTTGCCTTCACGACATGCAGGATATATGATGGGTGTATCTTGTAGAAAGCGATAGTACTTATACACCGTTGAGACGCAATTATCTATTTAAACAAAGTGACGACTGTGTGCGGGTGAAGGAGGAAGTCAATTGTGTATTCGCACACGCCACTCAGGGCACATATCTGGAATTAAGTCGATTATCTATTTAAACAAAGTGACGACTGTGTGCAGGTGAAGGAGGAAGTCAATTGTGTATTCGCACACGCCACTCAGGGCACATATCTGGAATTATAATATAGGGTGGTCCAGACGAGTTCATTCGTTCATATGTGACGTCCATCCTGCTCTCCGACTATATCTGGCCACTTTGCTGAAACCTTACTGTATATACCAGCAGGATAATACAGTCCCATGGGACAATCACAACATAGTGTGCTCTACACGGAGTATACACGCTACCCTTGCCTACTAGGTCTCCAGACTTCAGCCCAATCAGGCAAATGTGGGGCATGGGGATGTGTTGGTAGCCAGGATGTAGTCAGCGAATTCTCTTATTCATAACGTCGTTTCGGTGGTTGAACAAATAGTGCCGTGTGAGATGCATTCAGTACCTGATTTGACATTCAAGGTAAATGGGAGGCATTTTATATACCACATAGGCCTACCTAGAAAACTGGAGACAATTTAACTTCGTACCTAACTGAGCATGGCCTAGCTAAGCAAATAAGCCCGATGTATAGCAATCGTGAGATACTGTACCATAAACCGACATTTAGATTTCCCGCCGGCTTAGACGTTTGTGAGGCTACTTAGGCTTGTTACCCTCGTTCTCAGTATGCTTTCTTTATATGCGTCAGAGACGGTAAATTCCCTCCCCAGGTCAAAATTTGACGTACATTATCTCCTGTTCATATGAGCTTCGGAACATAAATTGAATCCTTTTCGCCTCCCCGTTTATAAATACACCATTGTAACCACATTTTCCTTCCCATCTGTGGACTTAAGACTATCATAAATATAAGCTTAGAAACAGTACACGAACTTATTGACTGTAAGTTATTAGTTTTTAAAATATCAAGTACTGACTTCTTTAACAGGCAGATATTTAAAACAAACAGCCCTTAAAAAGCTCAAGTCAGGAACATTTTCTTAAGGAACTGCAAGAGTTTTATACACTTAGCATCATTATAGACCGTTATGCCTTTCTGCGTTCAGTCTGCAAGCCTCTATGAATTTATCAAATGTCACCAAAATCCTCTGTTTGCAACTAGTGCTATGACCTCATTTAGTTCTATACCTCTTATCTTTAAATCTTTAGAAACTGAATCTAACCATCGTCGCCTTGGTCTGCCATTACTTCTCTTAACCTTCATAACAGAGTCCATTTTCCTCCTAGGTAACCTATCCTCCTCCATCCACCTCACATGACCCCACCACCGAAGCAGGTTCATGCGTACAGCTTCATCCATCGAGTTAATTCCTAACTTATCCTTTATATCCTCCTGCCATTGTTAACAACTCGCTATTCTCATGTCTGTTATTTCTAACTTATGAATAAGATATCCTGAGTCCACCCAGCTTTCGCTCCCGTAAAGCAAAGTTGGTCTGAAAACACACCGCTGTAAAGATAGTTTCGTCCGGGAGCTGACTTCCTTTTTACAGAATACTGCTGATGGCAACTGCGAGCTCACTGCTTTAGCTTCACGACACCTTGATTCAATCTCACTTACTATATTACCATCCTGGGAGAACACACAACCTACATACTTGAAATTACGGGTATCTACCTGTTCCAGCTTTGTATCACCAATCTGGCATTCATTTCCGTTGAATTTCTTACCTACTGACATCAAATTGCCTTCGAGAGGCTAATTTTCATACCATACTCATTGCACATATTTTCAAGTTCCAAGACTGCAGGCTTTCCGCACAAACTGCCATCAAAACCAAGTCGTCAACATAGGCCAGACTGCTTACTACATTTCCCTCCCTGCCATTTTATACCTTTCATCAGATGATCCATGTAAATTACGAACAGCAAAGATGAAAGATTACAGCCTTGTCTAACCCCTGTAAGTACCCTGAACCAAGAACTCTTTCTACCATCAATTCTCACTGAAGCCCAATTATCAACATAAATGCCTTTGATTGATTTTAATAATCTACACTTGATCCCATAGTCACCCAGTTTGGTGAAAACCATTTCCCTCGGTATCCTGTCATATGCTTTCTCTGGATCTACGGAACATAAACTCAACGTCTATTCCTCTCGTAGCATTTTTCAGTTACATGGCGCATACAGAAAGTTTGATCCTGACAGCCCCTCTGTGGTCTGAAACCACACTGGTTTTCACCCAACTTTCTCTCAACCACTTATCGCACTCTCCCTTCCAAGATGCCAATGAATACTTGACCTGATATACTAATCAATGAGATACCTGATAGTTGTTGCATCCTTCCTGTTCCCATGCTTATAGATAGGTACAATTACTACCTTTGTCCAAGCTCACGGTACCCTACCAACACTCCATGCTAATCTTACTACATGAAGCCATTTCATCCCTGCCTTCCCACTATACTTCACCAATTCAGGTCTAGTCTCATCCATCCCTGCTGCTTAATGACAATGGAGTTTGTCTGCTATCATTTCCACTTCCTCAAGCGTAATTTCACCAACGTCATTTTCCTTCTCCGCGTGAGGTCCGTTGTTCACGACACTGCCAAGAAGATTTCCTTTGACATTGAGAATATATTTAAAATATCCCCCCCACCCCCAACCTGTCCAGTGATTCCCTGGGTTCTATTATGAGCACCTGAATTACTCAAAACACTGTTCATTTACTTCCTCCTCCCTTACTTTCATTATTATTGTCCAGAAATGATTTTTTAATGCAATTGTAAAAGTAATTGTTTGCAAAAAGGGACGCATGCGTATTGCCTATACTTCTAATCGACACACAGGTGGCGCTCTGTACAATGAAGAGATAAATTTCTGAAAGGCTGGCACTGAAGAAATCGTTCTCAGTTGTTAGTTGCGCGTCCAATTGAATAAGCAGTGCAGTATGATATGGACTCAGTGGGGCATTTATATTTCCAAGTTTCTCTATGACTATTATTTTATTGCTATTTTTCTTTACGTTTTACTGACACAGATACGTCTTATGGCGATGGTGAGGCAGAAAAGCGCTAGGAGTGGGAGGGAAGCAGCCGTGGCCTTAATTAATGTACACACCAGCATTTGCCTAGCGCGAAATGGGGAAGCACAGAAATCCATCTTCAGGTCTGCCGACAGTAGGGTTCGAACCCACTACCCTACGAATACTGGAGTGGTGCATTTAAAAAATCGACATCCAAGGCAAACATGAGACAATTTACGTACAACGTACTTAGAAATCTGGAGGCAATATGTTTACATTTAAAAAACGTTACGATTTTCTCAGATACACAGAGAAACATCGAATCATGGATATGTTCTTAGGCTTAGAAGAGAAAATAATTACACTTTTCAATATTAAAAATTATAAGGAGAAAAGCAACACGTTGTTAAGAGCTTGCGTTCTATTATTGCAACGTGTAGATGATGCAACTGACGTAAAATATATCGACTGTTATTTTTGAGACCATTACCTAGCTTTAGTAGTGCATTTAGTATCACCTTCTTCTTCTAAATTCGTGGCGTTACCAATCAGGACACAAAAAACATAAACAGTGACAGACAATGGATGGAGAATGACTTCAGTTTTGTGGACGGACTCACGAAGTCACGTTAGTGCTATGAAGAAGAAATAAGTATATCATTAGGAGAAAATAAAGTAGGATCTGCTATTGGTCTTGGGCGCGTGATTTCATGTCCATTAAATAATTTTCTCTTCCTTCCGCGGTGTTCAGAATTTTAACTAATGTTTTCCATTTAATTCGCCGTTACTTTTTTTATACGTCTAATACGACCAAAGTCAATATCATCCAAGAACATACCGTTCCGTCCACCAAAATGTTGTTATCCTTCTTTGTATATGACGTACACCTGTTGCCTGGTTGCGGTATCAGTGTTGCGTCGACGCAATGCTGTCAGCGCTAAATGACTTGCGCTAATTCCAGGTAAACCCTAAAACCCAAAAAGATATCCGTGTTAAAAGGTAAACAGGCCCCTTGGAGGAAATATAATCACCTCTTTTTTAATGTCTTGAATTAACCATTCTGATTCTTCATATTTTAATCAAGACGACACGCTATATTATAACTAGAGTTATTCAGTTTATGACTTAAAGAAGTACAAAATATGCTATCAAATAATTATATTCTAAAAACTAGCTAAATATCACTTCAGCATTTTAGGGATTGGCAGCAAGTATTGAGTATTACTAACATTAAACGTACCAAAAGCAGACACATTTAATCATACAAATTGACAGGGCTACAGTATGTACGTTAAAACGTCATACAGTCATTCAGAATCATATCCCTGAAGCGCAGTTCTGTCTCTGTTTTCCTAAAAATGAACGAAGAAAACAATATATTAACAAGTTTTTTGGTATCGTTCAGCGTTCGTTTGAACAGCATATCTATCTCGAAATCCTATCTTATAAACTTGTTACCTTATGTTTCTGGAAAAGAACAAAGTATATATCTACTACAGTATTTTTAAATCCTGTGTTTGAAACTCCACTCAGGAAACATTAGCCTACCTTGTTAAAAACGGCGCCTCAATTTAAACAACAATGCTCAAAATATAACCAAATATGATCTTATATCAGTAGAGCCCGGAATTTTATGCATTAATAGGTTAGAATGCAAACTTACTGAAGCGAGAAGCAAGTACAGTCTACCTTCACAACTATTATGCTATGGGGTTTGCATAAACATTAGGGGTACAGCCCATTACAACCCCTATAATTTATGTTACTCTTTTTACATTATGGAAGAGCGGGTGGCCGACATTTCCTACTAACCAAATTAGTTTGAAATCTAACCTATTACCGCATGAAAATCCGGGCTTTATAATATCAGTTAAACGAGCAAAATATGACCAAGGCAATAAAAATGGCCGAAATATGCATTTATATGCAATATAAATTTGATTTAAATGGGGCTAGAGTTCCATCGTTCGTGGTGTAGGGGTAGCGTGCCTGCCTTTTACCCCGAGGCCCCGGGTTCGATTCCCGGCCAGGTCAGGGATTTTCACCTGGATCTGAGGGACAGTTCAAGGTCCACTCAACTTACGTGATTAGAATTGAGGAGCTATCTGATGGTGAGATAGCGGCCCCGTTCTAGAAAGCCAAGAATAACGGCCGAGAGGATTCGTCGTGCTGACCACACGACACTACAACACCAGCATACAACATGCAACTCTGTCTCACAGGAGATGTTCAATATGTCCTCAGTGAGCATTGATATGCGCTTCAACCCGCCGCAGTAGTGAATCTCGGATGCGCTGATGACCCCTGGAGTATTGCGTATGGTTATGAGGAGCTTTCCATAATGCGGATACAGAGACTCTGAACTTCTTCCTCCGGGGTTAAATACACAAGAGCTTTTAAATGCCCCCACAAATAAAAGTCCAATGGGTTTAGGTCCAGAGAGCATGGTGGCCAGGCAATTGGTCCACCTCTACTTATCCATCTTTCACTGAATCTATTATTTAGATGCCGACGGACATTAACACTGAAATGAGGAGGCGCTATGTCATTCACGAAGTACGTGTTTTGTCGTACAGCGAAAGGCACATCTGCTAACAGAACAGGTAGAACATTCTCTACGAAATTATGGTAACTTTCTCCGTTCAACATGGATGGACGAATGTGAGGCCTTACGGAGCAGTCACCAACAATGCCGGCCCAAATATTGACAGAAAATCTTTGTTAATGACTTGCTTCAACAGTTGCGTGAGAACTGACATCAGCCCATCATGTCGATTGTGAAAATTTACAATCAGATCTCGTTGAAACGACGCCTCGTCTGTTAACAGCAGCGTTGCACCAAAATTAGGGTCGACACTTTGTTGAATAAACCACACGCAAAAGAGTACCCGTGCAGGACAATCAGCTGCTGATAGTGCGTGCACACGTTGTGCACAGTTCGTCCTCGTGTAACACTCGCCAGACAGTCATGTGTTCAACATTCATTGTTGCAGCTAGATGTCTTGTTCGTCGCCAACTGTATGAATAATCGCCGCCTTCCGTTGCAGTGTCCTTGTCCTTCCAGGCCTCCCCCGGCTTCAATGATCAATGGCTTCAAAAGTTTTCCTGTCGGTGCACCTTCGTCCTGGAAACCTCTTCCGGTACAAACGTTGAGCACGAGCGCCACTGTCGTCTGCTAATCCATACATCAAGTAGATATCTGCAACTTCTGCATTTGTGTACACTGCCATTGCACGATCCAAGTCCGTGATGAAGCCGCATGCTTGCCAAGGTCGTTTTGATCACTGGAACAGTTGATGTTACCTGTAAACAAGCAGTGACGTAAGTCGCATGTCAACAGGGACCTGTAAAACAAAACAAGTCACTGGCGACGCACGTACGATACGGACACCATAACCAGTCGTAACCAAAAGTGCATGTTTCCCTGTTTTTGTGTGTTCCCCATGATTAATGAGTTTGGAGACAATGAGATGTAACATGGAAACAAAGCATATCCGGACCCGTGTTCATTTAATATAATTTCTTCGTCTGTGTGTAAGAAATGTGTCCTGCGATTTGTGCCGTACAATTTGGTTACACCCTGTATGTTTCTCCACTTTCCCGCGTTGCTGTTCTGCAGAGCCGTTCTATATGCCAATCTTGTTGTCATAAGGGAAATACTGTTTTCTTAACATGGAATGACCTATAGTACGCCTCATTCAGCGCCATTATCTGTTTTTGCGTTTTCTCTATAACTAGCCTTACGGCAGGTGAACTAAAGGACAAATTATGAAAGTACTGTATGGGTAGACATCGTAATAAGCCGTTCAGAACTTCTTCTTACGCTGAGGTAAAGCCAGAGTAAGGTAAGCTCACCGGACAAAAGATTAGTCAACCCTGGAGAAATCATTACAATTATAGTTTAATACCGTGTATCTCCGCCTCTGGAGCTGATGATCGCCTGTAAATGAGTTCACGAGGATGTGCACGTACGTCGCATCCAGCTTACGTCACTCGCTGAGGATTTCAATGCCTGATTCCACCAAATTGCGGGGATTCTGAAGTCGGCGTTGTACCCGCTGTTCCAACATGTCCCACAGATTTTGAATGCGGTTCCAGTCAGGTGAGTTTGGAGGCCAATCGAGATGTAGTAGATTGGGAGAGTGCTCATTAAACCAGTCACATATGTGTTTGCTGTTGTCATCTTGAAAATTGGGGCTAACAATAGCATACAATGGATAATGACAGAAAGGCAACACTTGATCATCTAGAACGTTTATATAAACATGTTGATTCATGTAGTTATCACCTCAGTGAGCGAGCCCAATCCTTGATACGAAAAACACGCCATAAACATCACAGACCCACCTCCAGCTTGAAACTGACCTTGCACATATTCAGGATGAAATGCTTCATTTGGCCTTCGGTACACTCGACGACGTGCGCCATTGGAATTCGAGCAAAAACGTGATTCGTTAGACGACATTACATTCCGCCAGTTTCGATGATTTCTACCCCATTGAAGACGCGCAGATTTATATGCCTCACACAATAGTGGCCTCTTGCGGAGCGACCTACTTCAAATGTTCATCGCATGCTGTTCCCGTCCCAATTTTTTACCGCTAACATGTCGGAATGGACCTTCATTCACTGACTGCAGCAATTCCTATCGGGTTTGGAAGCGATTTTAATTCACAATCCGTGAAACGTGTCTCCGGTCCCTCTAAGTCAGGATGATTTTCCGACCAGAAATCTGAAGTCGTGTTTCGTGGCCAAGTATGGTCCACCACTGCTTGTAGACACGTTGAACAGTCCACTGCGATGCACCGACAAATTGAGCAACTTCGCGCACCGTATGGCTATGGGCATGGCCAAACATGACTCACCATTTTTTGCCACTCTGTCAAATCCTTACATCTACCCACTTTGACTTGCACTGTACAGTGTGGCCAAGTCCAGTCGAGCCGCCATGTTTTAGCCAAGTACTCAATCATCTGATAGAGGAAGGAGAGTGATATTATTATTGTTTCAATAAAGAATAGACTAATTCCATATTTTAAGATGTTATTTATTTTGGTTATACTGTGTGTATATAGACCTATCAGTGTTTGTTATATTCAGAGTCTGGCTACCTGGTGTAAGACTTCAGAATTTAGATTTACACATCCTATAAATATTACGATTATTTGTTCGAAATTCTGTGTTGGCAGCTAGGCCTATGATAACATTTATGTTATAATACATGTGGCTAAAATAGTCTAGTCATTGTTTTGAATAATGTATGTAATGACTGTAAAGTTAGCCTACGTTTAAATTAAAAAATTAACATTACAGTATTCCAGGTTTTATGTTAAAATATAACATAACATATTGTACCTTTCTACTCCTGGTACTAACATATGAAATGACGAAAACCTGCTACTCTTTAGTGGTGAAACCAAGTAACTGTCATGGTCCCCTGGTAGTTGCGTATATAGCTCTGTTAATGACGGCTACGGTTTGATCCCCGCAATGAGCAATTAAGTATTGGTATCGCTATACAATATAGTTTGAGAAAATACTACTTGTTGCTCGGTGAAATCAAGCAGTTATCCTGATCCCGGAGTACTTGTATATTCAGGACTCTGTTACCGATCACACGCGGTTCGATTCCTGTGATGTGCGACTAATTCCATGCCCCTGTTCGGTTAGTACTGGTAGATATCCGCTGTATTTTAAACATTCTATTTTCTACTATCGATTTTGCTAATACATTTTTATTACCGTTAATAATTCTGTTTATTTTTCTACCGCTCTTCCCACAACTGTGGGGTTGTGTGAGCGAACTGCGTCACGCATGTGGATTTGGTCCTGTCGAACGGCCGGATGCTCTTCTTGACGCCAATCCTATATGGAGGGATTTTATCACGATTGCGAGTTTCTGTGGTGATTTGCAGTGTGGTGTATTCTCTGAATATGAAAAGGAGAGTATTGGGACAATCACAAGCATCCAGTCCCAAGCCCGTGTTATTAAAATACCCCGCCCAGCCTGGAATCGAACCCGGGACCCTCTGAACCCAAGGGCAGTACGCTGACCATCCATCCACGGAGTCGGACTATTGTTATCATTATAATGTATGGGAAAATTCAAGTTGATGCTAGGTGGCATTTATAACCACGTCCTTTAAGAGACGAACAGCCATAAAAGCTTGAATTCGAGAATATATCCATCATGATAGCTCATGTAGTGGTTAGCGTGATTAGCTGACACCCCCGGAGGACCGGGTTCGATTTCCGCCTGTGCCACGAAATTTGAAAAGTGGTACGACGGCTGAAACCGGGTCCACTAAGCCTCGGGAGGTCTGCTGAGTAGGGGTGGGTCCGATTCCCACCTCAGTCATCCTCGAAGTGGTTTTCCGTGGTTTCTCACTCTCCTCGAGGTAAATGCCGGGATGGTATATAACTTAAGGCCACAGCCTTCCTTCCCTATTCCTTGCCTGTCCCTTCCAATCTTCCCATCCCTCCACAAGGCCCTAAGTCTCACGCTCCAGGACACTGCCTTTGAGGCGGTAGAGGTGAAATCCCTCTCTGAGTACGAGGGTAAACCCTGGAGGGTAAGCAGATTAAGAAAGAAATAATATGATAGCTCATGCGGTGAAAATGAATGAGACATAAATGATCCAGCGTGACCTTTCCTGTAACTTTTCTTATGAGCAAGTTTTAGATTTTCGGGAATATTTGGAAATTTGTGAAAAATAATATAATCGTGAAAATGCAAAAACACTTAAAAGATCGGAAATTATATTCTAAACATCTTTCGTTGTGTACAGGTTTTCAATACGGCGAGTATTAACGGAGAAATCTGACGTTTACTGCCTTCGCTTCCATAAAATTACGAACGCATTTTGCTAGGTATTATTTTTACCATTATAATGCATGAGACAACTCTAATCGTTGCTGGGAGCGTCTTATAATGTGCTACTTTAAAAGCTGTAAACAAGCAATAGCCCAACTTCATTTTAAAACCCTTTCCGTATCTGTTTTTGCACCTATAAGCACAACAGCCCGGCGTGAATTTCTTGCAATATCAGACCTCAGAAATACGTAAATGCACACACATTTCGAAACTAATAATCCCCCGTGTTTAATAAAAAAGTATTTTCGGTAGTATTAAAGTTACAATAAGTAGCCTGTTCTTCGCTCTAACTGCATGAAGTGTGGTCTTACCCGGTGCGGAATACATACGTTCAAATGAGCTGACGGAGCATTTGGCTAAAACATGACGGAGCCAATCAGAATGAAGCACTCGTTGGCCACTCTGTACATATAGAGTCACTGTACACGGGATTCGTTCGCTGCGCCATCTGTAGAGGCTTACCGATTTATCTGAGAGTGTGCACTAGTGTGAATAATATTTTGTCCGGTTTTCCTAATAATTCCAATCACAGCGGAATTAGTTCAACTTCGCAATATATCTGTGTACTTAACAGTCTGGAAGGTGTCTGATGTTTGACGTTTATCTCATTCCTCCCTTCCTTTGTGTCAGTTTGAGACCAAGTTGTCTAAGTTGTTCATTGGGGAAAACACATAGACGGGATTGTACATAAACGGTAGGGATCTCAGCACATGGTTATGAGGGTATATAGGTGCTGTAGTAAGTGCGGAAAGGAGAAGGGCACATAAGTCTCTCGTAAGAACCAAACTAGAGTATAGTTCCAGAGTATGGGAACCTCACCAGAATTACTTGATTCGAGAACGGGAAAAAATTCAAGTAAAGCAACTCGATTTGTTCATGGTGATTTCCGACAAAAGTATAGCGTTGCGAAAATGTTGCAAAGTTCGGGCTGGGAAGACTTGGGTGAAAGGAGATGAACTGCTCGACTAAGTGATTTGTTCCGAGCTGTCAGTGGTGAGATGGCATTAGTAGATGAATAAGTCTGAGTTGTCTTTTTAAAAGTAGGATAGATCTTAATATGAAAATAAATTTGCAACTCAAGGGGACAAATTGGGACAAATGTACGTTTATAGGAAGAGGAGTTGGGGATTGGAATAATTTACAAAGGGAGATGTTCAATAAATTTCAAAATTCTTTGCAATTATTTAAGAAAAATTTACGTAAAAACAGACAGGTAATCAGCCTCCTGAGCTAACTGCCCTAAATGCAGATTAGTGGTGATTGACTGATATGCCAGGTGATGATGAATGAAGTTTTTAATATACAAAAAATAAATATATGGAAAAATCATTACAAGTACGAACTGAAATTAAGACAGCAATACTGTTTGAGAGACAAAGTTTTTGGTTTTTAAATATATATTATTACTGAACAACCCAAATGTATGAGTAGACACAAAAAATTAAAACAAGTTAATGACTATTCCGCAAACATAACTTTTATAAGTTTGCAACGAAACAAATTAAAATTTAAGACAGGAAAACATCAAGTGAAAGACTTCTATGAAAAAAGCTCAGAAGAAGGAGATAAAGAAAAATACTTCAGAGATAATAAATAAAATTATACCTCATCGTAATCCCTTACTTGAACTTGAACTGAAAAAAGAAAATCACTTATTCTTTTTTCACACTAAGAGCAAAGAAATGTACTTCTGTCATCCCCGTTGTCCAGATCGTTTAACAGTACACAGTTACACTGACACAAAATATTCTTCATATTAACATTAAATTGATAGATGTTACACACAACACATAACAGGAAGGCACTTCAGAATTTGAAAAGGTGTGTTCCAGAAGCTTCTTGAAGACACTTATATCTGACAGTCCTCCAGGGTTCTTTCTTGAGATGATCCAGAAACCCAGGTTATGTCAACTTGTATGCTGAGTGTACGCCTTGATATTGTAGTGAATGGCTCCAGCTGTTATCATATGCAAGCGTTTCAGCTCTCGTTCTGCCCGTGATTTAGTTCCAGATTCAGTATCTCCCTCACACTGTCACTCGTTGTTGTTGTCTCTGATATCCGGTAGATAGCGTTTAGTGTCCATCTCCAAACTAGTACCGCATTGCCTCATGTCGTAACTCGACGCACGATGTTGTCCGTCTGATGACATACCAGGTATTTGTCATCAGTAGGGTTAGGATATTTAGGTGAACACCTATTTTGTTATTTTTCACAGTGTGAAAATTTGTTTCAAGTTGCTAAAAGAGGCATTTTTCACGCACCTTTTACCGTCTTTTTGGGACCTTTATCCCCTTTTCCCACAACCATAACCATAATCCTTTTCCCCCATTTTTTCTTTTAAGTTTAATTCCAATTTATCCTATAAGATTTTTTATCAATATAAAATATTTAACTCAGATTTTTTATGGTGACGTTTTCATCACTTGTTCCTTAAAAATATTTACAGGCAAAACAATTTAGTCAGAAGTCTTACATCTGTGAATGTAAGTTGATAAGTTTTCAGTTATTCATTACAATATATGCTCGCAGAATAATAATATTACATTAACCAACATAAAAAATTAGCTCTTTTTAATTCGGGAAAAATAAATCTCTATATATTATATAAACATTTAAATCTATATATAACATATATGTAGATATATACCCCCTACTATGCTAGAAATATCTATAAGATCCTCTTTTTCTCTCACAAGTATATTTGTTATTAACATTATCTTTAAAATTAAGCTTTTGGCTTCTCGAATTATTTAGAATACTACTGTGTAGCTGAAATTATACTACTGTACTTTAAGTTAACGAAGTTCCTCTGTTCGGTCTTAGCAAGAATAACTAAATTAGGAAATTAACTAAGAAAATTGAGCTTTTGGTACCTAAATGATACCAGCCGCAAGAGAACGAGAAGGAAATTGTATAGGGTATGTGAAAACGACCGAGTATCTTCCGGTATAAGAAGATACCCTCTACCAAGTGCCAACAGTCTCCTAGAGGGTGGATGAGCAGGTAGAGGTTAGGGCACTCTATTGTCCTTGGGACAGGAAATGGTCCCAAAAGGCGGATGAACCTACAACTGGTCAACGGCATTAGGATGCAGAAGGCAACGGGAAACTACTGCATTAAAGATCCTGAAGGATATCTGTTTGAGTTCATATTTCATGGCTCTGTATAATGAAAAACTATTATCCGGAGTTTCTATTTCCCCATTCGGATCTCCAGGAGGGGATGTTTTGAACGCTGCTATGATTAGAAAGCCCGACAGTTTTGGAAAGATCAAAGTGTATGACAACAAAGTTCGAATTGCTACATGGAATCTACGCAGCTTATATATGACCGGGAAGCTTGCAAACGTGGAAGCAGAAAGATTCAGGCTGAAAATTGACATTCTTGGGTTAAGTGAAGTAAGATGACCTGGATCAGGGATTCAGATTATGAAGGAAGGATCCTTGTACTTTTCAGGGGGAGATGATATTAACCACAGGTATGGAGTTGGCGTTGTTGTGTCATCAATGATTGCAAAATCGGTTTTAAATTTCGTACCAATTAGTGATCGAGTATTGTTAGTAAGGTTGCAAACGACACACTGACCTATGAATATCATCCAGGTTCATGCACCAACTTCTGACAAAGATGATGAAGAGATAGAATCATGCTATGATACATTGAATGAAGCACTGAAACTTACAAAGAAAGGAGAGATAACACTGGTCATGGGTGATTTCAACTCAAAGATTGGCCTCGGTGCTGAAGGTGATATTGTACGGAGCTATGGTCTCGGTGAACGAAACACAAGGAGAGAGAGATTGGTGCAGTTTTGCACAGAACATAAGTTTTCGTTTCTAATACCTTTTTCAAACTTCACCCTAGAAGGCTTTACACATGAACTTCATCTGCAGATAATGAAGAAAAGACTGTCAGAATTCAGACCAATTTTATTTTAGTGAAACAAGAGCTGAAGAAATTCGTGAAATCAGTAAAAACTTATCCTGGTGGCGACATTAACAGTGACCACAACCCAGTAGTAATGGACTTTAAAATGCAACGCTTTAGAAACGCTACAGGGTGTGCCAAAATATCAAGACGCATAGACACCAGAAAACTGGCCAGTTCTGATGTCAGAACTAGTGTTGGTGCTGCTCTGGAAGAAAAGATAGAAGCAACAAAAGAGTCTCAACATATAGAAGTAGAATCCACAAGGAACTCCGTAAGAGATAGCATAACTCAAGTCCAGGAAAATAACATAGGATACGTCAACAGCAGCAAAAAGCAAAACTGGATGACTGATGAAATCCTGGAGCTTATGAATAGAAGTTTAATTAATAAGTCTGTTCGACTTTTGAATCCTTACATGATCTGAGTTCAGACCGGCGTAAGCCAGGTCGGTTTCTATCTTTATAATAAGTGAATATTTTAGTACGAAAGGACCAAATATTCAAAATAAGAGGGAAATATAAAGATAAAGACCCCGTTCAATACAAAAATCTACACAAAGAGATACGTATAAAATGCAGAGAAGCAAAAGAATCTTGGATGTCTGACGAATGCAAGGAAATCAAGGAACTTGAGGAGAAACATGATCACTTTAACCTATATAAAAACGTGAAAGAGCTGAGTGGTCTACAAATGAAGCGATGCGGACAAATATTAAGGAACGTAAACAACGAGATTATTTTAGTTGAAGAAAAACTTAAAAGATGGAAGGAATACGTCGAGTATCTCTTCAAAGATGACAGAGATGATCCTCAACCACCTGACGAAAGAATCAATGAAGCCAGTCCTGAAATAACAAAGAGTGAAGTATTGAATGCCTTTAAACTTCAGAAGAATGGTAAAGCCACTGGTCCAGACAGAATTTACGCCGAAGTTGTTAAAGTTATAGCTGAACTGAACTCAACCGGCTTCAGTCTACTAACATCGTTGTTCAACACCATCTATTCATCAGAAAAGGTACCTTCTGACTGGCTGAGATCAACTTTCATACCAATACCGAAGAAGCAGAACTCCTCCCAGTGTAATGATTACCCTATGATTAGTTTTATGTCCCATGTCCTCAAAATATTTCTGCGAATCATACACACTCGGATTTACAAGAATTGTGAATCTCATATGAATCAGACGCAGTTTGCCTTCCGAAATGGGGTCGGCACACGTGACGCACTCTTCTCCCTAAATGTCCTAGTACAGAGGTGCAGGGACATGAATGTCGATGTATATACTTGTTTCATTGACTACAAAAAAGTCTTCGACTGTGTGAAACATGAAAAGATGGTAGAGATATTAAGATCGATTTACGCATTATCAGCGCACTGTACTGGAATCAAACCGCAGATGTCATAATCGAACAAAGAACATCTGAAACGACTACAAACAGAAAAGGTGTTCGTCAGGGTTGTGTGCTGTCACCTTTCTTGTTCAACATTTATTCTGAGGCAATATTTAGAGAGGTGTTGTTGGAGGAAAACAGCTGGATAGTTATAAATGGACAGGCAATTAACAATATCAGGTACGCATATGATACTGTTGTCATAGCAAATGAATTACCTGCGCTCCAACGCATGATAGACAAATTAGTCCAGAGCTGCTCGAAGCTACTAGAAATCGTTGAGACTGCAGTTCCAGCATGAATGAGAGCATTCTGGTAACTGTCGCGGTGTTATAAGAGAGTGTGGACAGCAAGTGAGCGAGTGAGCGCAAGAGTGAGTTGTATTATAGTCGCATTGAGTTAGCAAGTGAACTTGTATTAGCATTTTGTTACATTACTAAACGAGTGTACTACTAAATTTTTCCTTGCCAAACGTGCCCAGTGCCCGATTTATTGTTCCTGCTCAGGAATTCAAACAAGATTTCATAGGCACTGATGGAAGTGTTATGCAATGTACTATTTGTGATTCAAGAATTTTGTTAGATGAAAAACACCAGCGAGATCGCAGCAAATAACACATTTCCAGCTCTAAGCATCAAATGAATAAGACTCTTCAAGCAAACAAATCGCGGCAACCTCTATTACGAAATGTGTTTCAACAAAGTTTTTCAAAAAGCAAAAATTTTGAGGAATTAAACATTGATTTGTGTGCAGCTCTTACACAAGCAGGAATTCCCCACAATAAGGTGAATCATCCAGCCTGCAAGGGATTTCTTGAAAAAATACACAAAAACGTCAATGCCCGATGAGAGTACTTTAAGAAAAAACTGCATGGAGCCTGTTTACCAAGAAACCATACAAACAATCAAGGAGAAAGTGTCTGCTTGCGATGTGGGATTCATAGTGGATGAAACCATAGACTCAATGAAACGACATGTTTTGAACATTTTAGTTTCTTCCTGCATAAAGCCAATACCAGTACATTAATACAATCAGTTATGGACTTCTGCCCAAAACTCTGGCCTACTGGTATCTAATGTGATAAAATTCTTCCTGTCGTTACGGACCAAGCTTCATACATGGTTTCAGCTGTTAAACACTTGAAACCTTTACTTCTTAAGTTGAAACATGTGACATGCTTGGTTCATGCCCTTCACAGGTTTTGTGAATTCATAAGGAACGAATACGACATCGCAAATAAATTCATCTCCGCTCTGAAAAAGATTTTATTGAAAGCTCCGAGTCGTGTTGTTGCGTACAGAGAAACACTGGCCTGCCCCTTCCAAATTTCTCGTTCATTATTCGCTGGGAATCTTGGATTGAGTGTGCTGCTATGTTGTGTGAGAATTTTGATAAAATTAGAGAGTTTGTGCTTTCATTGGATCCAGCCGACGCTGATACAATTTTTGCAACTTTTGTTACTGGAGAAAATACATAAATTGCAGACAGAATTATATTGTATATTGACTGCTGCTATTAAATGTTTAGAAGAGCAAGGTCTGGAAGGAAAAGCAATGGGATTTTTTTATTTCCATGAAGGAGCAGTTAGATGGCTTTACCAAAGTCAAACTTGGGTCTAGTCTTCAGAAGGATCCAGACATTGAGGAATTCGCCACATCTGCAGAGTTGCCATTCAGTGAATACAATGTTTGCCTAACTGTTTTCTGTGTATTATGAAAGAAGCTTTAGCATCTACAAAGACATTCCATCTCCTAATAAAAGCAGACTTACTTTTAAAACTGTAGAGATGCTTAATGTCTTGAAGTACAAGAGCTTCATGTCTTTCCCTTCTTTTGATGAGTGATAATTTGATGTATTTGTTTGTAATTCGCTGGCCTCGCGGTGTAGGGGTAGCGTGCCTGCGTCTTACCCGGAGGCCCCGGGTTCGATTCCGGGTCACGTCAGGGACTTTTACCTGGACATGAGGGCTGGTTCGAGGTCCACTCAGCCTATGCTTTTAGAATTGAGGAGCTATCTGACGATGAGATAGCGGCCCCGGTCTCGAAAGCCAAGAATAACGGCCGAGAGGATTCGTCTTGCTGACCACACGACACCTCGTAATCAGCAGGCCTTCGGGATGAGCAGCGGTCGCTTGGTAAGCCAAGGCCCTTCAAGGGCTGTAGTGCCATGGGGTTTGGTTTGCTAGGTTTTTTTTGTAATTCAATGAACTAGAATAGAGGAAAGAAAAATCGTTGAATTAATTGAATAAACCAGCACCTTTTTCTACCTTATTTGAGTATCATTTCTCTACCTATTTCATCTGTAATTTGCACCTAAAAATCCTAACCTGGTCATCAGATACTTGTCCATGCCCTTTCAATTTCTCACCCGTCGGGATGATTTCATTTTTGTAATATTTAGAGCCATAGCCTCCTTTCAATTGGGATTGGAAATCAAACTAGTCTTTCGGTCGAATCAGCACACACTTGCATCTTATTTAAAAATAACTTGTATGTTATATAAACCTGGGTCATTTTACCCATGAGGAAGGTGGCTCAGTCGTACAGCACCACCACCTGACATTTCCCCTACACTCCAGACCATGCGTTGAGAATGTTATTTTCCCATCTAGCTGATATGGGTAGAAGTTTTACTTTTGTGTTGTTTGAATCATTAGTCCATAGACTGGTTTGCTGCAGCACTCCATGCCATCCTCTCCTGTGCTAAATTTTCATGTCTACGTAACTACCGCATCCTACATCTGCTCTAATCTGCTTGCCATATTCATACCTTGGTGTAACCCTGTCCTTCTTACCACCTACACTTCCCTGAAAATGTGACTGAATAAGTCCTGGGTATCTTAAGATGCGTCTTACCTTCTTCTGGTCAAATTTAGCCAAGTCAATCTCATATCAGCAATTCGATTCAGTGGCCCTCCATTCGTGATTCCATCTATCTATCTCAACTTCAGCATTCTTCTGTAACACTACATTTCAAAAGCTTCTATTCTCTTTCTTTCTGAGCCAGTTATCATCCATGTTTCACTTTCATACAATGGCACGCTCCAGACGAATGTTTACAAAAATATATTTCTAACTTCCATGTCAATGTTCAAAGTGAGTAAATTTATTTTCTTAAGAAAGGCCTTCTTTGCTTGTGTTAGTCTGAATTTTACGTCCTCCTTACTTCTGCCACCGTTAGTTATTTTACTACTTAGGTAAAGTTATTAATCTACTCCCTTTAAGACAGTATTACCTAATCTAGTATTTCTTACATCACCTGACTTCGTCCGATTGCACTCCATTACATTTGTTTTGGACTTATTTATTTTTATCCTGTACTCATTACCCAAGTCTCCATCCATACCATTCAGCAATTTCTCCAGATCTTCTGCAGTCTCAGATAAAATAACAATATCATCGGCAAATCTCAGGGTTTTGATTTCCTCTCCTGGGATTGTGATTCCCTTTCCAAAGCCCTATTTGATGTAATTTACTGCCTGTTCTAAATAAATATTGAAAAAGACGGGGTCAAACTGCGGCCTTGCCTCATTCCTTTCTGGATTTCTGCTTCTCTTTCAAAGCCATCCATTCTTATCACTGCAGACTGACTTTTATACAGATTGTAGATAATTCTTCCTTCTCGGTATCTGATCCAGATCACCTTCAGAATTTTGCTATAGTGTTTAATTATTTCTTTCTTTTCAGATGGTCACCATGAAAGATATGGTGCTCTTAACAGCAGTTTTGTTTCAAACAGTTGAAGCTGAGATAACACTTAATTCCGATCCAGAGACAATTGCCCTGAATTTTGAAAATGCAATAGGTAGCATGGCAGACGACGTAATAGGACGGTATTTTTGGAATCTGCGATGTATAGGAGTGATCACTCAGAACTCTACGGACTACCTCATGCAGAGAATACCTCGTCATTTAGTCGCGTATCACGTCACGGTTGACAGTGGCCAGCTGGAGGACCTACTAGTACAGGTCCTAGACGACAGATGTGCGGCATACCTCGTGGTTGTTGAAGACTCCAAAAGAATGGTTAACATACTGGGAGATGTCGTACGGAGAAGCATCCAGCGAGTTACTTGCCGCTATTTCATACTGCCATATGGAACACAGGTAAGTGGGCATTATAGAACAACTACTGTTTGCCAGTCGTTGGTGGGTTAGTGTTCGTAATTACAGCAGTAATGCCATATAGCAAAGATGAACACTAGCAGAACTACTACTACTACTACTACTACTACTACTACTACTGAAACGTTGCCTACGTGATTACTAAAGCCCGGATTTTCATGTGGTAATAGGTTAGATTGCAAACTAATTTGGTTAGTAGAAAATGTCGGCCACCCGCTCTTCCATACTGTAGAAAGGGTAACATAAATTATAGGGGTTCTGATGGGCTGTATCTCTAATGTTTATATAAACCCCATAGCATGATAGTTGTGAAGGTAGACTATACTTGCTTCTCGCTTCAGTAAGTTTGCATTCTAACCTATTAATGCATAAAATTCCGGGCTCTAGTGATTACTAATAAGGCTTCCGCAATGGCAGCTTTCACAGCGCGAAATATGTTATAATTCCAGAGTCGCTGCTAGACTTCGTGTTAACACTCCACTGTTTATCACAATCGTATATGGAAACTTTTTAGGTGAGATGGGCCTTAAATTATTTATACGAAGGTCGATCAAATATAAAAGGGGTTTTTGCTCCTGAACATCAACAGTTAGTAGAACTGGTCCCGCGCTTCTGATATGCTTAGGCGGGGCCGTTAGAGTTGGGAGAGCGTGTTGTTAGATATTTTCCGCCGTTTCCTCAGTAACGCTCACGATGTCGGAGCAAAAGGTGCACCTCTCCAATGCGGAACGCATAATTTTAAAATTTCTTGCTCGTGAAGGAGTTACAGCGGCAGAAATTTGCCGGAGATTGACTGCACAGTTCGGTGATCAAACATTGTCAAGAAAGCGTGTATTTGCCTGGTATAGGAAGTTCAAGGAAGGACGAGAACGTGTGGAAAATCAGCAACACGATCGCCGTCCTAGAACAAGCATTACAGACGAAAACATTCGTACGGTTGACGACGATCGACGGGCGACAGTATCAGAAATTTCATAACAAGTCGGAATCAGTCGTGGGAGCTGTCAAGCAATAATCACAATGCGACAATGCGAGGCCCGATACTGCAGCTCTGTCTCCAAACTATAGGAAATGTGCTGGACTACACTTGATCATCCTCCTTACAGCCCGGACTTATCGCCCTGCGATTTCCATTTGTTCGGAGCGCTTAAAGAAGCTCTAGAAGGGCAACGATTTGAAGATGATGAGAGTGTGGAGGACTTCGTGCGCAACTGGCTGGTGACACGACCCTGTTCTTTTTACGATAAGGGAGTCAAAAAGCTGCCCATACGCTGTGAAAAATGCATTTCCAAAGCAGGAATTTGTGTGGAAAAATAAATTGTAATTGCCTTGTGTTTTTCGATATACGAGTTTAAATAAAAAATAAAATCCAGTTTATGTTTGATCGTCCCTCGTACAATGCCTTGATTTGTAGTGAGTATATACAGTAGTTTATATTCAAACATATGATTAAGCATTTTTTGTGCGTATTGAAAAAAATACAAGGTTCTCTATTTAGTGCCGAGAGAGTATTTACTGTAAAGATTCTATTCACAGGATGTTCATTGCGCGTGATTAACAATGGTTTATTGCTGTGTACCATTCTGCGAAAGTAAACTTCAGAAAAGCAGTGGAATTTATTGCCACGCGCAAATGTAGAATTACAAGAAAAATGGGTCAAAATTATATCACGCTGGTGTTACGATGAAAATAGTATGTAGCTACTTTCCTCGAAGTCTGTAATAGGCCCTATGTAGTGAACATTTTGAAATCGCTTGCTTTAGCATTTCTGCTAAAACTAGCCGCATTCAATGCCAATACTTTTTTCAGGGTATCCATCGTATTTTGTATGGTAAGAGTAGGCTATGTGAATACAGGTACTAAAGTGTTTTAAAATATACTGTGGGTTATTTTCATTTTTACTAGGACGTGAACTTCCCGGTTACAATTATACGACCTGGTTCGTATGAGCTCTAATTCAATTACTGGGTGATACATTTATATTTTCTTCATTAAACATCATAGAAATATCACTTTTCTACTCAAAGCGCAACATTTTATCTTCGTAATGTGCTTTTATTTACAAGTTATTCTCGTAATGCTAATTGGAATCATGCTGAGGAATGGAGGGATAACCTGACATCTAGCGGCGCTATTTGAACTACTACTACTCCGTCAATTTATCATTTTAAAAGACCGCGCATGCCGAGGCCTTTACTTATCTCATAGACAAACCATTTTCATTCCTCCCCTGAAGGGGGAGCCGGGCCACCTAGACGGTAACGCTATCTCTCAGACCAGGAGATTTGTGGCGGAGAAGACAGGAGGGTTGGCAGCCGTGGCCTTGTACTAGGAACTGTCCCGGCTTTCACCTTGGTGCAGGTGAATAGAAAACCGCGGAAAACCACTCTCAGATCAGCGGACAGCGGGGGAACAGCCCCTCTCCGTCTCCCGGATACCGAAGCTTAGAGCCTCGGCAGTACCGCGGCCACTCCTCCTCTGCTCGGTTGTCCGGTCAGAGTGCAGAGCTGTCGGGGCACGGACCAGCCTCGGTCAATTGTAGGCCGAGACGCACTCTGCATCTGCCGACCTGCACTAGCAGAAGAAACAAGTTGATTTACATCGCACCGACACAGATAGGTCTTTTGGCGACGATGGACAGGAAAGTGCTGGGAGTGGGAAGGAAGCGGGCCGTTGCCACCATTAAGGTACAGCCCCAGCATTTACCTGGTGTGAAACTGGGAAACCACGGAAAACGATACTCAGGGCTGCCGACAGTGGGGTCCGAATCCGCTATCTCCCGAACACTGGATACTGGACGTACTTAAGTGGCTTCAGCTATCGAGTTCGATCCCAAAAGAAACAAAGACCACCTTAGCTAACAACGACCGCCAATCAGTGTAATGTTATTGTTTTAAGGGCTTGGGGCACTCGTCAGCCTCGGCGACATTACGACGTTCTACACCTAAGATTCGAATTCTTCCCATACGATTTCCTGATTACTTTCACCCTCATACTTCAAGAGGACATCACTTTCCAATTTTCTTCCTTAATTCGATATTCATCTTTTTCATAAAATAATAAAATGTCAACTCCGACCTAAATTTTGAAACCATTCATTCATTAGCTCGGCTCGATAACTAAATGGTTGGCTACTGGCCTTTGGTCTGTGGGATTCCGGGGTCAATTTCCGGCCGGGCGGGACTTTTAACTTTCGTTAGTTAATTCCTCTAGCTCGCGGGCTGGGTATGTGTGCCGTCTTTATCGTTGTAATTCATCCTAGGTAGGGTCCGGCTTCATGGATAAATGGTTAGTGTGCTGGCCTTTAGTCAAACGGGTCCCAGGTTGGATTCCCGGCAGGGTCAGGAATTTTAACCATCATTGGTTAACTCCCCTGGCATAGGGACTGTGTGTATGCGTCGTCTTTATCATCATTTAACCATCACGACACACAGGTTGCCTACGGGAGTCAAATAAAATGACCTGCACCTGGCGAGCCGAACATGTCCTCGGACACTCTCGGCACTAAAAGCCATACGGCATTTCATTTCATTTCATTTCATTTCATTTCATTTCATTTCATTTCATTTCATTTCATCCTAGGTAGGACCTCATTCTAATAGACGAGAAGTTCGCCTAAACGGCGTCTACTCGAAAGACCTGCAGTAAACCTCTCCAAGGCTGAACGCTATTACTATTCATTTATTCATTCATTCATTATTCACAGTTGCAGCACTAAAAGTTATCTTCTGTTAAGCTTCTCATCACTGCTGACTAATTTCCGAAGTGGCCAAAATTTCCTTACTGATAAATATTTCTTTAACGGCGTGGTGAAAATATGACTTACGAAGATCATCTCTTCCTCTGCTGTGGTCGCATTTATGCTCAGAACGCCAGGTGGCTGGCTCCAAGTGCGATTTAATACTTCCACTCGCCGCGTTTGTTGCAATTTTGCGGTACTTCGCTTCTAGTAGCCTTCTGACATCTCTTGGTAGTATTAATGGAACTAGCTGAACTTGCAATTGTGTAAAATGATTTTTATTTTTAAAAATAATAAAATTGTTCAAAATATTCAAAGTTGTTTTCCATTGCAAGGAACGACTCTTTAAAGTTATCTCTAACGTATTATGCAAAGAAATTTTGTAAAATTATTGTTTCCAAATGAGTTATTTTTTCCAGAATTTCATTTTTTCAAGATGCCATACTACCAGAGACTACAAAATTGTTTACCACTCCAAGGAATGACTTTTGTAAGTTCTTTTAACGTATTATGCATTGTAATTTTGCAATATTTTTTGTTTCTAAAAAGTATTTTCAGTGTAAGTAATGAATGACTCTTGTAAGTTTCCTCAAATGTATTACGTAATATACTCTTGTAAAATTGTTTCCAGATAAGTTCTGTTTTTCTTTCAGAAATTCAATTTTTTCAAATATAATTCCACCATAGACTACAAAATGATTTTCCAGTATTGGGAATGTCATTTTTTGTAAGCTCTCTTTAACTTATTATGCAATGTAATTTTGTAAAATTATTGTTTCCAGATAAGTTCCTTTTTTACAAAATTTAAATTATTCTCAAAATCTTACCCTCCAGAGACTAAAAAAATGGTTTGCCAGTGCAAGGAATATCTTTTGTGAGTTCTCCTTAATGCATAATTCAATGCAATTTTGTAAAAATTAAAGTTGCAAAAATTTGTTTTAATTTCATAATTTTCCAAAATATTGTACTACTAGCAACTAAAGAATGGTTTTCCAGTGGACGGAATGACTTTTGTAAGTTCTCTCTCACATATTATGCAATAAGATAAATAATTGTTTATTAATAATATTTTTAAAATTTAATTACGCAACCAAGGAAAGTTTTGTGCCAGAGAATTCCGCAGCGAAAGAGTTAAAATGGCCAACATAGTAGTTTTCTATTCTCGAAATGCATAGAGAAATGTGTTACAGTTTTCTTCCTTCTTGTTTATACAGCCTTCTCCAAGTGTGCTGGGGTTGAGAGTACTTGCGTACATGCCCGACCTGATAGAATCTTCTGTGCTCCCTGACGGTGGCATTGTGGTAGCGACTCATCGCTACGCGGGAATCACCACGTGGCATGATCGAGTGGAGCTGGACGTTTGGCGAGACGGCACTTGGGAACGAGGAGCGGACCTGTATCCCGACAAATTTTCTGATCTAGAAGGACGGAGGTTCATGATTTCGACTCTTCACTACCCACCGTACTCAGTAGTACGCAAGGATGGCACATATGATGGAATTGAATTGATGCTGTGTGAAGAGTTCGGCCGTAGACACAACTTGACGTGGGGGGTGGATGTTGACGCAGTGGATGAATGGGGGGAGGTAAGAATATGCACTATCTGATCAAAAGTATTCGCACTCTACTCGGAACTGTCCCCTACGTGTTCCTCGGATATACCGTCCAGCAGTGGATAGTAAAACGGGTGGAGCTTCAAACTCTGCGGGAAAGACTGTCTGGATACACTGGAACATTTCTAGCCCTTTTAGTGGCAGGCGGAAATGTAAAGAAAGGTGAGGTCTAAAAGTGCCAGGCTGTTTTAATGGAAAATATAGGTTTTCAGAGAAAATATTGTATCCCTGCTCTTTTCAAATATCTTAAATCGAAATTTAGTCAGTAGTGTGATAATAAAGTAAATTTAAAAGATAATCACCCAACAACAACAAAAGTACAAAAAGCAATTTCATTGAAAGAGAAGATTACGAGATATACTACTAGTTTAACATTCTAAATCCAGCAACATTATACACAAATTTACCGCAAGTGAAGTATTTCACGTCTTACAATACTATAGGTTGAGTTTACTACTAACTTAATATTACAACACCGTCATATACAAATTCATACGCACCTAAAGTATTTCAAAATTTTACACCATGATTTTCAACATCGACAACAATGACAACAACAACAACAACAAGAAACAAGCAATTTCATGGAAAGAAAATATTACGGGAAATAGTACTGTACTAGTTTAACATTCTGTATCCACTATCATAATATATAAATTCACACACATTTAAAGTATTTCCAGTTCTTATCCCTACGGCTTACAATACTATAAGTTGAGCTTACTAGTAGCTTAAAATTACAAATTCACGCGTACCTTAATTATTTACAAATTTTGCACTATGATTTACAACAACAACATGCAATTCCATGGACAGGAAACATTACATTCCTCGCGTTATTAATCAATGAATGAAAACTATTCAGGAAAATATAAGTTGGAAAATTCCATTATTCCTATTAACACACGCTTACAAATGGAGTAAAAACGAACAGTCGAGGGCACACAAACATAATACTAAAACCAAGAAACGCATTTGTTTTTGTTCTCAAAATATCGTCAGGGGTGTCAAAAATCCGAAAAACTAAAATCTAGCATGTAAAAAATTAACACAATAACGGCAATCACACAAGTAAACACAATTAAAATATGACAGTGAAAATAAACGGCCATGTAGCTAATCATTGGCAAGTCCAGTGGTGACCTCTCGGACTTCGCGGACAGTGATTCCGATCTTGATGAGGAATCAAGTGCCGATTTTGCGTCAAAAAATGTTTTACCTGCGCGGAATGTGACTGTACATAACGGAGCAAGTGATGGGGATGGTGTAGATACTAATAGTGACTGGTAACAAAGGAATGTTGACCAGGACAATCCAGCTCAGGCTCTACAACAGTTTCTGGACTTATTAGTTCTTTACTTTCCTCTTCTTTACACCACTCGTCTTACATTGCGACGCCATGCTTTTACGAGTAGCGCGTAATTAATATATAATTTACTATACTGTAAAACCACAAATACATAAGTTTTCATGTTTGAAAAACAAGTTTAAATTTTTATGAAAGTATTTCTGTCCCGTTTTCATCACATTTTAGTGAATTTAGCATCATCATTTTCACTATCTCCAGGAAGTTTTGCTGCATGAATATCTGATTCATTGGCGTCTTTATCAAACTGCAAATTTGAAATTCAATGGTCCCACACATCCAACAATTCAGATATTTCATGCAGTTTCGATACTGAAAAAAATCAATACGATCATGACATTAACGGTAAACATAACCACAAATATTAACGTAATATATCAAATACCGAAGCCACAATATATTTAAAATACTACATACACATATTCAAAGTTTTTTAGGTTCAACAAATACAGAACCAATCTCGTGTTGCCCGTAGAAGGAAAGATACTTCTCAGCATACAGTATTGTTCTTACAGATGGCGTGGAGTGACATTAGTAGATGAATAAGTTTGAGTGGTGTTTATAAAAGTAGGAAAGATCACAATATGAAGATGAAGTTGGAATTCAAGAGGACAAACTGGGGCAAATATTCATTTATAGGAAGGGGAGTTAGAGATTGGAATAACTTACCAAGGGAGACGTTCAATAAATTTCCAATTTCTCTGAAATCATTTAGGAAAAGGCTAGGAAAGCAACAGATAGGGAATCTGCCACCACGGCGACTGCCCTAAATGCAAATCAGTATTGATTGATTGATACCGACCAGAAAGAAGTTGTAGAGTCCCAATGTATAATGTATGATACAGAAAAAACGCATGGAAGTTTCGCAAGCTTAAAATGTATCATCTGACAGACATGTGACATTTACATTATCTACAGGCATCACGTTACTTGATTGTCAAAGATGTAAAAATAAGATTATTACTAATATTTTACATTCTGTTTGTGACTCACGTTGATTTAGCTCCATCATGCATTGCTGATAACACGTGCTGACACCTAGCGTTGCCGCTGGTATGACGAAACAATTGACGCATAAACCACGGAAGGAAACCGGAAGGTGATGCAATAGGTCACGTAGCAACAAGGGGCCTCGCTTTCGTGGAAAAGAAAAATTAAGAACGACTGTATCATATTTGATACAAAGGGACGCTAGAGGTTTGCGTCTCTCAGAGTGACACTGACAAGTTTCGTTGATTTTACGTTGAAAACGTTTCTTAGCGTACAAAGTAGTGGTCCCCCATACTATGAAAAACGTAAAACTAAGCAATTTCCTCAACTGTACCGAAGGGCTAAAGGGCCCTGAAAAGTTCCAAATTGTAAGTCTTGGATAGCTCTATCAGACTAAAAAAGAAAATTTCGAAAATCACTAAATGAAGTTCCGGAAAAGCAGCCTAAAATGGATTGTTTCTTTTTCACATCATACCCAAATTAATTTATTTACATAATTATTTCTGTGATGTATTCCTTGGTTCAGTACCCAGAAGTGTTTCTTAATTTTTTTTAAATCTCCTCACCGAATGTAGTTAAAAGGCCTTAAATGAAACTGTGCATTGACTCACATTAGCGCTGTATTGGTAGAAAAAGGCAAACCGCTAATCTAATCGACCTGATAAAGCCGATTAAGAAAAGAACTGTAATTTTTAGGAATAAATAAAGAATATAATCTCATATTCTATTTATCAAGAATTCGTAGCTCATATCCCTAGGATGCTTCTAACACTGAGTTGCTTGTCTGAGGGGCTCGAACTGTGGATGTTTTCGACCCTGGCACTAAGAGAGCTAGAGACCTGGCAGACCATTCTTCCTGTAACGCTGCAGGAAGCGCAGTTAGTCATGTGGGTCGTTGGCTCTAGGGCGAAATCACCGTTCTAGTTCATCCCAGAGGTGTTCGATAGGATTGTGGTTGGAGCTCTGGACTGTTCAGATCATTTCTAGATTAATTATTAATTAATACAACTTCCTCTATGAATAGGGTGTCACAAAGAAAAATACTACAAAATAATTATGTCTTCCAAGTCACAGATGTATTTGCTGATATGTGCCAGATAGAAAAATCCTTCAGGCAAGCAATTCTATGTTGTAAACATCTTAGCGATATGAGCTACGAATTTTAGGAAAATAAAATATAATAACGTATGGGAATATACTCGTATACTTCATTTATTCCTAAAAAATTACAATAATTTCCATAATCATCGTTTTCCGGTCGAATAGATTAGCTGTTTGCCTTTTTATACCACTACGAGCGCTAATTTGAGAAAACACAGAGTTTCACTTAAGCCCTTACTAGCAGTTTCCCGCTGGCTCCGCCCGCAGTGTACAAAGTATGGTGTTGTTCGTTACTATCCACACGGATGTATATGCAAAGTTTCGAGTTAATAAAACAAAGCACATGATCTGCTGTGGTAATAGAATGTAATATTATGTCAAGAAAACACTTGAAAATACATCACACAAAGAAATTGAATTAAACGTTCCTTGGAACAACACTACGCGCCGAACTGTTAAAAAGTCCTTCAAAGATCTTCGCCACAGAGACAAATGTACTAATAACTACTAATAATCTACCAATTTAAGTAGTTATTGCCTCAAAAGAAAGCACTTGATCCACTGTGTGTTTTTAGACTAAAACGAACCGTGTACCTCAATTAGAACCAAAGATACGATTGCTTCAATGAGAAAAAATGTTGAAGAAATGAGACGTCAAATTGAATGTGCACTCATAACCTTCCTCAGAATCAACCAAATTTAATAATTAAGAGCTGAAATGAAATAAGTTGATCCACTGAGTGTTCTTAGGCGAAAACGAACTCCGTACCTCAGTTAGAACCAAAGATATGATTGCTTCAAAGAGACAAAGAATCGAAAAATCAAATAATTTGAGGAAGGCGGAAGTTAAGTGATTGCATCTGTGCATGAATACCTTTCAGTTAAAAAAATGAAGGAAATCAATCGGATAGAATGGCCGGACTGACTGACTTTAGTTTTCATAAATTTTTTAATATATAGATAACTACATTCGTGTGAACATGCTTCAAAAAATTTAAAAAACCTTTGAGGGTATTGAACCAAGGAACACATCATAGAAAGGATTATGAAAATATTTTGGTTATGATTTGAATAAAATAGAACAAGTGAAGTAAAAAGCAATTTTAGGCAGTTTTTCCGGAACTGCACTTAGGATGGGAATTTTTTTGGAAATTTGTTTCTTTTAGTTTGATAGGGCTATCCACGACTCTCAATTTGATACCTTTCCGGGACCTTTAGCCCTTCAATTTTCGGTATAATTGAAAAAATGCATAATTTTATGTTTTTCGTAGTATGGGGATTCATACTTTGACTGTTAAGAAAAGTTTTCAACATGAATACCAACAATCACAAGACTCGGAAATAAATTTGGAACATAGCATGATGTAGAGCTCGTCGGATGCTATATAGACTATTGCGGAGTATGGTTACTGAACCTCGTATTGCGGCGATAGCGATGTCGTGAAGTCGTTTCCCAGGTTGCGACCAAGAGAATCTCACTGCTGTACAATAAATGTAGGGATTGTGCCTTGAGAACTGATCATTAGTCCACAGACGGAGATGTCGTCGGGGTGATATTTGCTTTTATAATAGTTTACGGTTGGCTGGTAAATCGACTTCTTCTCGGCGTCCACCTCTTCAGGCTGGCTAATGTGCAACTCGAAGAGAACTGTGGGATCTTAGTCCACAAACCGCTCGTGAACATATCTCTCTGTATGGCAGGATGTATTATCATGCTGAGAAACATAGTGATAATCTACCATGTACCAGTTGGTGAACGCATCTGGACACAGATTTGTTATGGTATCGTCTTTTCCCAAATATATTTTAAGAGGGCCATTCAAAAAGAAATAAGCCCGAGGCTATAAAATTAAAACCGCTGAAAGAATCGTAATTGAATCGCCTACAGAAGATGGTGCAGTTCTTATAAGAAGGCTGAGGTCCTAAACTCGCCGCAGGAGGGCATGGGTGCACACCACGTGACAACAGACCGAGCACTGCACCCACTCGTGCTGACAGCAGTGAAATGGAGGCATCAAAAGAAGAGCAAAGTGGTGTAGAGCGTTTCCGGACAGCAGTAGGAGTGAAGGGAACGAAAATTCATCGAAGAATGGCATGAATGTACGGAGAACACTGCATTTCCATTCCAAGGGCCGAGGCGTGGCACAAGCGATTCAGGGAAGGACGCATGTCGTTCGTTAGCCGATGATGCACGTTCTGGAACGCCACATCGCATTACCGATGCCATTGTCCAGCAGGAGGATGCCCTACTATAAAAGACCGGCGAGTTACGATAGCAGGCATCGCCGCAGAGGTCGGAGTGTGCATCGAAAGTGTTCACGACATCATTAAGGGCAGATTGCAAATTTCGCCAAAAGTGCGCCATTTGGGAGTCTCACAGTATTCAACGAGCACAGGAAGCATGTCGAATGGACCTCTCTTGAACATCTACTACGCTGTGCCAAGGAAGGAAATGAGTTCCTATGTTGCGTGGTCGCTGGAGATGAGGCACGGTGTCATCACTTTGAACCCGAGTCAAAACGACAAAGTCTCCAATGGAAGCATGAAGGGTTGCCACACCAAAAAATTATATGTGAGCTAAAGAAGACTATGAGAGGCAAACTACTTACCTCGGACACCAACGTCAAGCAATACGTTCGGAACTGGTTCACAACGCAGCCCCAGGAATTTTATGAGACGCCCATTTATCGCCTTGTGTCGTAGTGGGACAAGTGTCTCAACAGTGCTGGGCCATACCTTTTTAAATAACCGTACAGGTTTTTCATTTTAAAAAATGCTTCTACTTATTACAGAAAAGTGATGTATGTACCATTTTTAGCTGGGATTCCAACGTTCATTTAAAAGTACGAAAATTGATTTTATGTCCGTGAATCTCTTTTCCGGGACACTTAAGCAAAACAATATATTACGGTACCGCGATAACGGTTACCCGTATCCGGGTGGCCGCGAACGTTGATTTTATCAGTCTGTCATATGGGCTCAAGTAAAAGACCCCACAGTTAGAACCGACCCATCATCCACTCAACCACATGATGTACGCAAGGGGAAATGTGATATAAATGAACCTACAATTCCATATTCAGAAATATCATCTGGACACCATAGAGGCATTAGGAGGCGCCTTTACTCGCCACTTTTGTAAGGAATTTGAATAACCAATTTATTTAACACACGGGTTAGCAGCCCTGACGGACTCGTTAACAATAGTAAGAAATCATTTAAACTCTTAGGTAGAGGCCTACCTTTGTCTTATAAGGAGATCCTCGTGGATTTCAAAATCATTGACCTACACGATTTTTACTAAGTAATAACTAGGCTGTAATATGGTATACGAATCATTTATAGATATTTGTATACGACCCTTGTAGTTGTCAATCAACTTTTTATATGAGCTTTGTCTTTTTAGAAGCCTCCAAACGGGGGAAACAGAAATAAATTTATTTCTCTCTCTACCTCTCTCTCTCCTTCCGTTTACTTAACATTTTAAATTACTAGCAGGATCTGATGTTGTTCGCTGGTCAGTGCTTATGTCATTATTACTACGTATATATGAAATGATGAGTGCTTCTAATGGTAGAAAGAACATGTGCGATAAACTAACTTTACTGCGCACTTCATGGCCTGCTTTATGACATCACTGCCTTTACAGCTCGGTCGTAAACATGCCAACTCGTAAGTGAGACCTCACATTCTACCCTTGTAGCGTAAATAACTATTGCGTTCCACTAGACAACTCATGGCCTACGCGTTTCTCCATGTGCTTCAAAAGAATCGCAATATTCTAACTTTTTATAACAACGTAAACGAGTTACATAACTTCACTCCTTATGGCGGGGATCACCTGAGAATTTAAGTTAGGAAGTTATTACTACGAATATCCAATAATAACGAGCCCTATTTTGCGAAGTATTTTTGGGTTATAGTTGAACATACAATTATAACTTAAGCATAATGATGGTGATTTACACAACGAGTTTACGAAAGATGCGATCAATGAAAATTAGGAAATGTTTGTAAAAGCATTTCTGTATGAAAATATGTTATAGTTGTTGTGAAAGTTGAATATTACAGAAGTTCAAATGACAGTTCAAGTCAAATATTTCTCTTTCAGACACAGGACAATCAAATATGAAATTATCAACTGTTTGAGTAGATCCACAAAAGCAAGAAGGGCCTCCTGTCAAAATAAGATTAAAACGCTCAAAATATGATTTGAAATTTCCATGGCCTGACATAAATTGTGTTAACTCCAATTTGGCACCAAACGTTTGCACTGAAGTCGTTTGTAAACTGTGGGAAAATACATTCTTCTAGTAATTTATCCAGATGTCCAAAGGAGGTTCCATTGATTCCAGATATGTTCTTTGTTTTGTCTTTTTTCATAGCATAAGAGAGAACTGTCATACATGAATTCGAGCTTTTATTGAACAGCAGCTTTTACTAGTTGATCAGCTCTCTCATTTCTGATGGATCCAGTATGTCCGCGAATCCAGGAAATGCAGATATGACGGTTTTGCTGAGCTATATACGTTAGGAAGTTACGGTGACGGAAGTGTTACCCCAGCAACCGTGCAAGCTGTAATGTAAGGCATGGATGGATAGACAGTAAGTGTTACCTAGCAACAGTGCAGGCTGTGATGTAAGGCATGGATGGATAGACAGTAAGTGTTACCTAGCAACCGTGCAAGCTGTGATGTAAGGCATGGATGGATAGACAGTAAGTGTTACCTAGCAACAGTGCAGGCTGTGATGTAAGGCATGGATGGATAGACAGTAAATGTTACCTTGCAATGCTGCAAGCTGTGATGTAAGGCATGGATGGATAGACAGTAAGTGTTACCTAGCAACAGTGCAGGCTGTGATCTAAGGCATGGATGGATAGACAGTAAATGATACCTTGCAATGCTGCAAGCTGTGATGTAAGGCATGGATGGATAGACAGTAAGTGTTACCTAGCAACAGTGCAGGCTGTGATGTAAGGCATGGATGGATAGACAGTAAGTGTTACCTAGCAACAGTGCAGGCTGTGATGTAAGACATGGATGGATAGACAGTAAGTGTTACCTTGCAATGCTGCAAGCTGTGATGTAAGGCATGGATGGATAGACAGTAAATGTTACCTTGCAATGCTGCAAGCTGTGATGTAAGGCATGGATGGATAGACAGTAAGTGTTACCTAGCAACAGTGCAGGCTGTGATGTAAGGCATGGATGGATAGACAGTAAATGTTACCTTGCAATGCTGCAAGCTGTGATGTAAGGCATGGATGGATAGACAGTAAGTGTTACCTAGCAACAGTGCAGGCTGTGATGTAAGGCATGGATGGATAGACAGTAAATGTTACCTTGCAATGCTGCAAGCTGTGATGTAAGGCATGGATGGATAGACAGTAAGGGTTACCTAGCAACAGTGCAGGCTGTGATGTAAGGCATGGATGGATAGACAGTAAATGTTACCTTGCAATGCTGCAAGTTGTGATGTAAGGCATGGATGGATAGACAGTAAGTGTTACCTAGCAACAGTGCAGGCTGTGATGTAAGGCATGGATGGATAGACAGTAAGTGTTACCTAGCAACAGTGCAGGCTGTGATGTAAGGCATGGATGGATAGACAGTAAATGTTACCTAGCAACAGTGCAGGCTGTGATATAAGGCATGGATGGATAGACAGTAAATGTTACCTTGCAACAGTGCAAGCTGTGATGTAAGGCATGGATGGATAGACAGTAAATGTTACCTTGCAACAGTGCAAGCTGTGATGTAAGGCATGGATGGATAGACAGTAAATGTTACCTTGCAACAGTGCAAGCTGTGATGTAAGGCATGGATGGATAGACAGTAAATGTTACCTTGCAATGCTGCAAGCTGTGATGTAAGGCATGGATGGATAAACAGTAAATGTTACCTTGCAACCGTGCAAGCTGTGATGTAAGGCATGGATGGATAGACAGTAAATGTTACCTTGCAACAGTGCAAGCTGTGATGTAAGGCATGCATGGGTAGACAGTAAATGTTACCTAGAAACCGTGCAAGCTGTGATGTAAGGCATGCATGGGTAGACAGTAAATGTTACCTAGCAACCCTGCAAGCTGTGATGTAGGGCATGCATGGGTAGACAGTAAATGTTACCTAGCAACCGTCCAAGCTGTGATGTAAGGCATGCATGGGTAGACAGTAAATGTTACCTGGCAACCGTGCAAGCTGTGATGTAAGGCATGGATGGATAGACAGTAAATGTTACCTAGCAACCGTACAAGCTGTGATGTAAGGCATGGATAGATAGACAGTAAATGTTACCTTGCAACCGTGCAAGCTGTGATGTAAGGCATGGATGGATAGACAGTAAATATTACCTTGCAACCGTGCAAGCTGTGATGTAAGGCATGCATGGGTAGACAGTAAATGTTACCTTGCAACCGTGCAAGCTGTGATGTAAGGCATGCATGGGTAGACAGTAAATGTTACCTTGCAACCGTGCAAGCTGTGATGTAAGGCATGGATGGATAGACAGTAAATGTTACCTTGCAACCGTGCAAGCTGTGATGTAAGGCATGCATGGGTAGACAGTAAATGTTACCTTGCAACCGTGCAAGCTGTGATATAAGGCATGGATGGATAGACAGTAAATGTTACCTAGCAACCGTGCAAGCTGTGATGTAAGGCATGGATGGATAGACAGTAAATGTTACCTTGCAACCGTGCAAGCTGTGATGTAAGGCATGGATGGATAGACAGTAAATGTTACCTTGCAACCGTGCAAGCTGTGATGTAAGGCATGGATTGATAGACAGTAAATGTTACCTTGCAACCGTGCAAGCTGTGATGTAAGGCATGCATGGGTAGACAGTAAATGTTACCTAGCAACCGTGCAAGCTGTGATGTAAGGCATGGATGGATAGACAGTAAATGTTACCTTGCAAACGTGCAAGCTGTGATGTAAGGCATGCATGGGTAGACAGTAAATGTTACCTTGCAACCGTGCAAGCTGTGATGTAAGGCATGCACTGGTAGACAGTAAATGTTACCTTGCTACCGTGCAAGCTGTGATGAAAGGCATGCATGGGTAGACAGTAAATGTTACCTTGCAACCGTGCAAGCTGTGATATAAGGCATGGATGGATAGACAGTAAATGTTACCTAGCAACCGTGCAAGCTGAGATGTAAGGCATGGATGGATAGACAGTAAATGTTACCTTGCAACCGTGCAAGCTGTGATGTAAGGCATGCATGGGTAGACAGTAAATGTTACCTAGCAACCGTGCAAGCTGTGATGTAAGGCATGGATGGATAGACAGTAAATGTTACCTTGCAACCGTGCAAGCTGTGATATAAGGCATGCATGGGTAGACAGTAAATGTTACCTTGCAACCGTGCAGGCTGTGATGTAAGGCATGCATGTTTAGACAGTAAATGTTACCTAGCAACCGTGCAGGCTGTGATGTAAGGCATGGATGGATAGACAGTAAATGTTACCTTGCAATGTAAAGATTGTTGGTTACAAGGAAAATGTCGAGATAGAGGAAGAGACTGAGGCCAAAGAAGTAATAAAATTTACATATGATAACAATGACATTTACAATACGATACAAAAGTTGAAAACTAGAAAAGCAGCTGGAATTGATCAGATTTCTGGGGATATACTAAAGACAATGGGTTGGAATGTAGTACCATATCTGAAGTACTTATTTGATTATAGTTTGGTCGAAGGAGCTATACCAGATGAATGGAGAGTTGCTATAGTAGCCCCTGTGTATAAAGGAAAGGGTGATAGACATAAAGCTGAAAATTACAGGCCAGTAAGTTTGACATGCATTGTATGTAAGCTTTGGGAAGGCATTCTTTCTGATTATATTAGACATGTTTGTGAAATTAATAACTGGTTCGATAGAAGGCAATTCGGTTTTAGGAAAGGTTATTCCACTGAAGCTCAACTTGTAGGATTCCAGCAAGATATAGCAGATATCTTGGATTCTGGAGGTCAAATGGACTGTATCGCGATTGACATGTCTAAAGCATTTGATAGGGTGGATCATGGGAGACTACTGGCAAAAATGAGTGCAATTGGACTAGACAAAAGAGTGACTGAATGGGTTGCTATATTTCTAGAAAATAGATCTCAGAGAGTTAGAGTAGGTGAAGCTTTGTCTGACCCTGTAATAGTTGAGAGGGGAGTTCCTCAGGGCAGTGTTATCGGACCTTTATGTTTTCTTATATATATAAATGATATGAGTAAAGGAGTGGAATCGGAGGTAAGGCTTTTTGCGGATGATGTTATTCTCTATAGAGTGATAAATAAGTTACAAGATTGTGAGCAACTGCACGTGACCTCGAAAATGTTGTGACATGGACAGCAGGCAATGGTATGTTGATAAACGGGGCTAAAAGTCAGGTTGTGAGTTTCACAAATAGGAAAAATCCTCTCAGTTTTAATTACTGCGTTGATGGGGTGAAAGTTCCTTTTGGGGATCATTGTAAGTATCTAGGTGTTAATATAAGGAAAGATCTTCACTGGGGTAATCACATAAATGGGATTGTAAATAAAGGGTACCGATCTCTACACATGGTTATGAGGGTGTTTAGGGGTTGTAGTAAGGATGTAAAGGAGAGTGCATATAAGTCTCTGGTAAGACCCCAACTAGAGTATGGTTCCAGTGTATGGGACCCTCACCAGGATTACCTGATTCAAGAACTGGAAAAAATCCAAAGAAAAGCAGCTCGATTTGTTCTGGGTGATTTCCGACAAAAGAGTAGCGTTACAAAAATGTTGCAAAGTTTGGGTTGGGAAGAATTGAGAGAAAGAAGAAGAGCTGCTCGACTAAGTGGTATGTTCCGAGCTGTCAGCGGAGAGATGGCGTGGAATGACATTAGTAGACGAATAGGTTTGAATGGCGTTTATAAAAGTAGGAAAGATCACGATATGAAGATAAAGTTGGAATTCAAGAGGACAAACTGGGGCAAATATTCATTTATAGGAAGGGGATTTAGGGATTGGAATAACTTACCAAGGGAGATGTTCAATAAATTTCCAATTTCTTTGAAATCATTTCGGAAAAGGGTAGGAAAGCAACAGATAGGGAATCTGCCACCTGGGCGACTGCCCTAAATGCAGATCAGTATTGATTGATTGAACCGTGCAGGCTATATCTTATGGCGGGTGGCCATCTGAGGGAAGCAGCCACTGATGAGTAGCCATGACCAAGGGACATATTCATGATAGGAGGTCGGATGTTCATCTAAAAATTCACTGAAATTGATCAACAAAATGCCTTTATATTTACGAAAATATAGAATAAAATAAGTTAAAAATCCTCAGTTCTAAGCCTTCAGGCAAGCAAATCAATTTTGAAAACATCCTAGGGATGTGAGCTACGAATTTTAGGTAATTAAAATATAATAAACTACGATGGTATATTCTTTATTTGTTCCTAAAATTTACAATCATTTTCTTAATAATCTCTATCCGGTCGGTTATAATAGCAGTTTGCCTTTTTCTAACACTACGAACGCTAATATGAGTCAATGCAGAGTTCCATTAAGCACTTATAACTACATTCCGTGTGGACAGTTTTCAAAAAATCAGAAAACGTCTCCGGGTATTGAACCAAGGAATACAGAACGGAAAGAATTATGTAAATAAGTTAATTAGGCCAGGATTTGAATCTAAAAGAAAACTAGTAAAAAACAAGCGATTTCGGGGTGTTTTTCCGGACCTACATTTAGGCCGGAAGTGATTTTCGAAATTTGTTATTTTAGTTTAATATAGGTGTACATGACTCAAAATTCGAAACCTCTCCGGACCCTTTAGCCCTTCAAGTTTAAGGACAATTGAGGAAATTGCTTAATTTCACGTTTTTCACAGTATGGGGCCCCCTCCTTTTTCTGCTAAAATGTTTCCAACATTAAAATACACTTTGTGTTCGTTTACCTTTTGGTATTTTTCTTGCAGAGAATTACTTGGGAGGACATTTCTGTACTAAAGCGGAAAGTTACATGACTGTTGTTTGTTCGAGTTTCTATTTATTCTTTGCTTTGATTATACGGCGGTTAATGACAGGCTGTAGGGGCGGGGGCGATGCATTCCTTGTGCTTGAGACACCTTAGGAAATATTTTCTCCTAATTATGAGAGTTCTCCTGCACATATCTTGTGGAAACACAAGACTCACAGGTATAAATTCTGTCCTTAACTTTCCTTAGTCACTAACAACTATTGTTCAGTTTGCATGGTCATTTTGCAAATTTATTTATGCGTACAAAAAATTTATAATATTTACGTTGTCACTTGTGGATTTTTTCAGACTGACAATAAAGAATGAATGCATACATTTTAAGAAGTTGAAAATTATTTAAATCTTCTCGAAATCCTACATGCAGCGTGTATCACAACTATACCTATAAAAGAAATCAGGGATGCTCTTCTTGTTATGCTAAGAAGGATGGTGCAATCGTATTGGCGGAGAATACAATTCTTTTCGAGAAAATTAGGTAACTTAGTTACTTCCGTGCGCGTGATACAAATTGACGAACTCGCCGTATTTCTTATTCCAGAGCACAAGAGGCTGCCAGGACATGCATCACGGAGACAGAGATAATGCTCCACACGTATCCACAAAAGCTTCCTCCTTCGATTAATACCGACCTGTTCTTGTCTCTTACAGGCAATATCCACAGTTCGTTTATTAAACAGCCGCAGCTGTACACGCAGAACAAGGACAGGCTGTAATTAGGAAACACTTGTCAGTCAAGAAATGCACAAGAATTCATGGGCGCCCGCAGGATCTTTTCCAGGGGGGAGGCACATTAACAATTTTCTTGAATATAAAAACCAATATAACGTCAGCAACATTAAATTGTTTACAGAAACTTCCAGTTATAACATATGCTAGATGACTGTCAGTAATTTCAGTTTATGAAATAACCTGGTATGATATTAAACAATTGAACATCAACATCTTTAGAATTCCAGGGGGGGGGCAAGTGCCCTTCCTGGTCGCAATGAAGTTCTTTATTATTTAACTTGCTCGAAGATGCAACGCTGTCGCCGCACGATTGTGTATTCTTTCACTCACAACATTGTAAATGAAATGAAATACTGAACGAAGGAAACTATACGCCCAATGCTTTGATTACAGTAGATGTTCAATATGCCCTTCCCCTCCGGGTTTTACTCCGATGCATAGTTCTCAACGGTGTAGCAGTGATCTTTCGGCTCTGTTCAGAATGTGGGGTGTGCCGCACATTACCTCTGTTTTCCACTTCCCACCCCATTCGTTTACATCCTCTCGCGCATAGCAACAGGCAGTGGCTGGCTCTCTGGAACAGCAAACACGGCAAGTTCGTCAATTTGAATCGCACGCCCGGGAGTATTAATGCAATCTCATTTCCTAGAAAAGAAAAAATTCTCCCCGCCAATCTCGGTCGTTCTGAACGTAAGAAAAAAAGCATCCATGCTTTTTTTCTCATATAGTTATGATAGTGGAGAGGAAGTTGGATGAAATCCTGTGTAGTTTCAGACCACAAAGGGGCTATCAGGATCAGATTTTCAGTATGCGTTAAGAAATTGAAAAATGTGAGAGGAATAGACAGTTGTTTTATGTTTCGTAGATCTAGAGAAAGCATGTACATGATACCGAAGGAGAAAATGTTCGCCATACTGGGGGACTAGGGAATTAAGGGTAGATTATTAAAATCAATCAAGGGCATTTATGTCGACAATTGGGCTGCAGTGAGAATTGATGGTAGAATGAGTTCTTGGTTCAGGGTACTTACAGGGGTTAGACAAGGCTGTAATCTTTCACCTTTGCTGTTCGTAGTTTACAATATATGGATTATCTGCTGAAAGGTATAAAATGGCAGGGAGGGATTCAGTTAGGTGGAAATACAGTAAGCAGTCTGGCCTAAGCTGAGGACTTGGTCTTAATGGCAGATTGTGCCGACAGCCTGCAGTCTAATATATTTGGAACTTAAAAATAGGTGCAATGAGTATGGTATGAAATTTCGCCTTTCGAAGACTAAATTGATGTCAGTAGGTAAGAAATTCAACATAACTGAATCTAAAATTGGTGATACAAAGCTGGAACAGGTAGATACATGCATACATACATACATACATACATACTGAACCCTTTAGGTCCATATTGAGGGATACCTACCTTCCTTACCTATCAGCAAAGTTCATGAGATCTGTCTCTTGGGTCGTATCGGGTTCTTCGTCACTTGCTGAGGTAAAGGTAGGGTTCAGTAATTCTAATCTATCTACTGGAATGAAAGGTCTGTTTAAAAGATTCCTATTTATTCAGGAAATTCTGAAGTAATTTACTATGTCAACGGTGCCATAGTCAATTGTGTCCACTGGACACCACAATCATTTTTACATAAATGTCAGAACACTGGTGTGAGACTTTAACGTAATTGCCTGATGGGCATTCTTACTAGAAACCATTGCCTCAGTTATTAATCATTTAAGAAAGGAAAGTCTGGAAATCCTTAAATTCGGCTTCCATGTGAGACCACATGTACCATCATAGTGATTCGTTATGGTCCAGCCCTCGTAACACGAACTCTGGACTCTGAGTATAATTAAGGCCGTCCAATCGGTGTGTGCCACACAGTGGTTCTACGGCATGGACCCTTAATTGAATCGATGTGACCTGCGTCTATGTCATGGACCGACATCTAATCTTCTAAGTTACTTTAAAGTCATTGTGGATGATGACCGCAAGGAAATGATGCTACGATGGCATATGGCCCTAATCTAAATCACTGATGTTGATGACCCCCTGACCATCCAAGTTTCTAGGCTGAAGGCTAAACACAATTAAGTTACATCGGTTTATGACCAAAGTTCCACTTTACTATCCCCAGCACATTCACTGCTCAATCAATCAAAGTTCAATAATTACAACAATAGCAATGCTCACAAACTTTGTGGCAGTAAAATCCATTTCCTTCGGATATGTCCCCTTAATCGTTACTTTACATTTAAATATTCCCCAGAAAACAAACTAAAATTTCCAGAATGCATCTCCAAGTTATTCGCTTGATTAAAGTTATTTCAAATGCGGTTTCGCTGAATTTAATAATTAAATAAATTTAAATGATTTAACGAAATATTAACGAACAACAAATTTTATCTCCGCGGACTCTGGTTTCTTCACAAATTTCTACGCAGCTGTGATGTGAGTTCAATATTGCGATGTTTATCTGGCTGGAAAAGAATTTTACATAATTCATGTCCAGCTATATATATCCTGTCTCGTGATATCATGCTTAAAAATCTAATCTAGTCCTAACCGTTATTAACACTTGGATATCCTAATAATCTACGTACAAACCAAACAACTCGCCATATAATTACGATGTAATATCTCGTCATTACCATTATGAATTTTGCACACCCCTCACAGACAAACCGATCATCACGACCATCGCTCTATATTTTGTACAACCCTGAATTAGGTTACTCTGTTCCTTATACTCAAAGTTCGTGATTTCAAATGTTCATTACGTCCCCAATTACAGTATTTCACAATACATAGATCATTACCGGCTATGAATTTCAACTAAATCCAGCATTTTAACGTTTCCCCTGGCCGAGAATTACAGTACAATCTCAACTCCACTCCTTTCCCGTTATCATAGCTGAGGCCTCTCATCCCCCCAAGCTCGCTTGGCAGTTACAGGAAACACCTGGTTTATTCACAGTTGACTGACTTCTCAAAATGCTCCCTTTAAACTCTGCCGACATAATTAAACAAATACGATATTCTAACCAACAAAATGCACAGGTTATGCTTCAAGATGCCCACACTAATTATACGCGTCGCCAATTATTACCGCTATGGATTTCTATGAATTTCTTTCCATTCTCAACATTATAAAATATTCCTCGGGCTATCATGTCCCGGCTTCAAATGACAGGACTCTAACCTGATTCGCACATCTCATCTCAACTCATATAAAACATTCCTCGGGCTTCCGTGTCCCGGCTTCAATGACAGGTCCAACCTGATTCACAAACTAACCTCTGTTTCCCAGCTCCACAATTATCATCGACAAAGAACTGGAATAAAATCCTCACTAGAAATCCCGTCGTCTAATATCGCACAACGCATTTATCATGAATAACTTCGCATAAATGATATCGTATTTAATAACTTGATTTTTACGAGAAATGACTGAAACATTCTACTAGATCTTTTTCTTGTCAGTCAGACACAGTTTAAAATGGGCATTAAATAAAAACGTTTCTCTCCGTGACCAAATTCATCACCCTAGGTTCTCACCGGACAGCGCGCTTCCGCTCAATTGAAAATGAGTGACCATGGATTATTATTATTAACGTCAAATTGCAGACAGAAGAATTTTACGTCGAATGAACATCTTAATTTGACATCACAAAATATAGGCAGTACACTCACACGGATGACGATCTACATTGGACGTGATATCACTTCGGAACCCTATTCAATAACTTTTTACAACATTATACGGCACTCGCAAGACTTCAAACTTTTATCCAAGTGGAAAATAAAACAAATGACTCTTTTAGTCGTACTCTCACATTTACAAAACTTAGTAGGGGTGACCACTGCGTCGTATATCCCCACTTAAATACACCTTTAGAAACGACGAGACAAGATATAAGAGGTAGTAAGATGGAAAGTCACCTACCTCATGTCGTCACGCCAGTATTCGTCATAGGGCTCACCTGTGACCCTGGCATTTTATTTAGCCATTTTTACATTCATGGCTTCACAATTTATTATTATTTCTTCAGGTTTCCTGGAATAAAGCATAAAAAAAAGAAAATACCCTTCACTTGTTTGCTTGAACGCACACGATGCACTATAATTATTTCCGCACACGAATTACTTAATCACATTAGAATTTATTCAGTACTTTGACCGTCCTATCTGGTACAATTATTTCACTCAAGAAAACTATATCCTCATGGAGTGAAGACTTAGCCGCAATGGCTAAAATCTGCAGTTGAACTCAGTCTACTTTCGTTGTTTGCTTTCGCAGAGCAGCTCAACAATTTTTCGTCCGCTTTGTATCACAAATGCCGGAGAAGGAAGCTTCGTCATGGCGTCCCTTCATATTTATAGCAGTTACCCCCTCTCTTCGGATCTCTCCGTTTGCCGCCAAGAAAATTTCTATAAATTTTCTGACTTACCTAAACTGCAATTTCAAGAGTTTTGAAAGTGACTACATGCTTGCTACATTTCTGGCGGTAGTGTTCACGGACATTTAAAATTTTTACGGTTTCGATTTGTGAGATGATTGACCTCCTTTGATAGGCACTATATTTTTTTGACTTGGCGTGGTCACGCCATGTACACGCGCTTTGAAATAGTTCATAAAAATGACCTGAGATTCTTCCGCCGTCGACACGTGTGGTTGACGTCACGTACCCCAGAGCGTGGGACCGAAGGTAATCACCCCCTCGTCACGTGTCAAATCCATGCTATCAAGAATCCAACTTTTAGTTTAATTGTTACATTATGCATAATGTTCTTAGGGCACAAAGCTCATGGGTTCAATACATACATGATGATGATGATGCTTGTTGTTTTAAGGGGCCTAACATCGAAGGTCATCGGCCCCTACATACATACATATTATCATTAAAGACTGTTACGCTTTTCAGCGTTCGGTCTACAAGCTTCTGTGAATTTACTAAACGTGCCACAATCGTGTATTTGCAACTATTGCTGTGGCCTCATTTAGTTCTATACCACTTATCTTTAAACCGTCAGAAACTGAGTATAACCATCGTCGTCTTGGTCTCCCTCTACTTCTCTTACCCTCCATAACAGAGTCCATTATTCTCCTGGGTAACCTATCCTGCTCCATTCGCCTCACATGACCCCACCATCGAAGCTGGTTTATGTGTACAGCTTCATCCATCTAGTTCATTCCTAATTTAACCTTTATCTTCTCATTCCGAGCACCCTCCTGCCATTGTTCCCACCTGTTTGTTCCAGCAACCATTCTCGCTACTTTCATGTCTGTTACTTCTTACTTATGAATAAGATATCGTGAGTCCACCCAGCTTTTGCTCCCGTAAAGCAAAATTGGTCTAAAAACAGACCGTTGTAAGGATAGTTTCGTCTGGGAGCTGACTTCTTTCTTACAGAACACTGCTGATCGTAACTGTGAGCTCACTGCATTAGCGTTACTGCACCTTGATTCAATCTCACTTACTATATTACCACCCTGGGAGAACAAATAACCGAAATACTTGATATTATCGACCTGTTCTAGCTTTTTATCACCAATCTGACATTCAATTCTGTTGAATTTCTTACCTACAGACATCAATTTAGTCTTCGAAAGGCTAATTTTCATACCATACTCATTGCACCTATATTCCAGTTCCATGATATTAGACTCCAGGCTTTCGGCACAATCTGCCATCAAGACCAAGTCGTCAGCATAGGCCAGACTGCTTACTACATTTCCACCTAATTGAATACCTCCCATTTTATACCTTTCAGCAGATGATCCCTGTTAACTACGAACAGCAAAGGTGAAAGATTACAGCCATGTCTAACCCCTGTAAGTACCCTGAACCAAGAACTCATTATACCACCAATTCTCACTGAAGCTCAATTGTCAACATAAATGCCTTTGATTGATTTTAATAATCTCCCTTTAATTCTATAGTCCCCCAGTATGGCGAACATCTTTTCCCTCGGTACCCTGTTGTATGCTTTCTCTAGATCTACGAAACATAAACATAACTGCCTATTCCTCTCGTAGCATTTCTCAATTACCTGGCGCATACTGAAAATCTGATCCTGACAGCCCCTCTCTGGTCTGAAACCACACTGGTTTTCATCCAACTTCCTCTCAATTACTGATCGCACCCTCCCTTCCAAGATGCCAGTGAATACTTTGCCTGGTATACTACTCAATGAGATACCTCGATAGTTGTAGCAATCCTTCCTGTTCCCTTGCTTGTAGATAGGAGCAGTTACTGCTTTTGTCCAATCTGAAGGTACCTTACCAACACTCCATGCTAATCTTACTACTCTATGAAGCCATTTCATCCCTGCCTTCCCACTATACTTCACGATTTCAGGTATAATTTCACCTATTCTTGCCGCTTTATGACAGTGGAGTTTATTTGCCATCCTTTCCACTTCCTCAAGCGTAATTATAAAGTGTACTTGACGGGTGTTCGAGAGGGAGGGCAGAGTATGGGGTAGGGTTGTTTATCAGGAATACTATTGCACGCAACATAGTTTCTGTTAGGCACGTAAATGATAGAATGATGTGGGTTCTGTCAAACGAGGTGCAATATTGTCAAGACATCCTCGCTCTTAAAAATGTATGTGCTGCGGGTCAGTATATCTCCAAAAATTTTATCAGATAGGAGGTTTTGTCCCGGTAACGCCGACGTGTTGAATTGTGTGCAAATTCTGTTTTTCTTTTCTAGTGTTGATACAATATACTTCCGTGTGAAAATTTTCATCTAAAAAGACAACATGGCAGCTCTTATGGAGACCGATAACTGAAATTTTCAACTTCTTCAATTTTGCCGATATCAGCATGAAAATTTGTGAGCACATTCACGAAAGAAGTATAACCCGTTATAGCATGTTTCAAATCAGTCGGTTGATTTAATCTTCTTCGATTATTAATTTGATATGTATTTAAGAGTTAATGAAAACTGCTGTCTGAGACAAAACTTTTGTTTCTATGACTCCAATTTCTATTTTTGCTATTGGCTTTATGTCGCATCGACACAGATAGGTTTTATGGCGACGATGGGACAGGAAAGGGCTAGAACTGGGAAGGAAGCGGCCGTGGTCTTAATTAAGGTAATTAATTGCCTGGTTTGAAAATGGAAAACCGCGGAAAACCATCTTCAGGGCTGCCAACAGTGGGGTTCGAACCAACTACCTCCCGAATACTGGATACTGGCTACACTTAATTCAATTTTTTTATAAAGCTGATTACATTTATATACATAACTTACTTAACATTTATTTCTCCTCAAATATGTATCAGACTATAAATAATTGAATTTCTAGTTTATTAATTTCGATAGAAAAATAATATACTGTCGTAATCATATGCATGCAACGTTGCTTCCAATCAACAAATACAATTTTTTTATATGTTTCGTTAGTTGAAGATATTACTATAAGTTCAGGAAGTTCCATATCAATCAGACAAGAACTGCAGCACATGGAGCTTTTCGCAGCAAGCAAAGCACTGAAGAAATGAAAGGTGAGAAAAAGGTATCTAAAGTTCTGAATGGACCTGTTATTTTTTAAATATTGTGAGGTAAACAATGGAACATCGTAAAGCGCTGGCACCATGCCACTATCATTTGTCAAAGCTAGGGGCCAAATTCAAACAGAAACGGCAACATACTGCCAAAATGTACGATAAAGTGCCATCAGTGTTAGGTGGGCCTGGCAAATACACCCACACGGCAGCCCATTAAAAAGTCCGTACGACCTTTAAAAATGGCGGAATTTCGAAGATCGACGTTTCTGTAAGCAAATCACGAAATTTCAGTCATCGGTCCCGTTAAGGGACGGAAGAATGCACATTGAATTTATTTTATATATCATTCTTGGTTAATTCGAATTTTGGATAATTCGAATTTTTCTGAATGCCTTTGGAAATCCAATTAAAAAGTGTTCATCGTATATTTCTGATAATATAAGGATTGGTGAAATATTTCAACAATAATTCCGAAAATCGATTTTGTTATTGTTAGGAAATTATAGGTCCCCTTAAGGGACGGTAGTGAATAATGAATTTATTTTATATGTTTGTACAATTCTGTACTATACTTTCGTCAAAATAATCATTCTTGCTTAAGTGGAATTTTGGATAATTCTATTTTTTTCTGATTCCCTTTGGAGTTCCTATAAAAAAATAGACTTTATATTTGCTCTTCAGGTGTACGACAACTTTACGGGTAATGGTGTTCTCGGGAGTGTGGTGGAAGATAGAACAGACGTGGCCTACGCTGCGGTATACACGTGGTACCACGTCTATCAGGTGCTGGACTACACCTACCCCTATATGATCGTCTACATAACGTGTCTCGTTCCACGACCGCGTCCTCTTGGAGGATGGCTGACTCCGGTACTTTCCTTTCCGACCTCAGTGTGGCTGCTAGTGGGTGCCTTTGTCGTCGTCGGTGCCTTTCTCCTCTACAGCATCACCAAGTTATCGAGAAAACTTCTCAGTACGTATGTATTTCACTTACACACAACTTATGTGTCATATTTTTGACTCAACTTATACATATCGGCTATACTAAGCCACTGACTCTGTGGATATCAAATCACTATCACTAGTTATATTAATATAAGGGTGTATTCTGCCCGAAAGCAGGACCGAACCTCCACAGAGGTGTGCCTGAGCCGGAGTTTACGTACGGTATGGTGGCCAGTTCCTTTCCGCTTCACCTTTCCCTTACCCCCACCATGAGGGTGTTTAGGGATTGTAGTAAGGATGTAAAGGAAAGGGCATATAAGTCTCTGGTAAGACCCCAACTAGAGTATGGTTCCAGTGTATGGGACCCTCACCAGGATTACCTGATTCAAGAACGGGAAAAAATCCAAAGAAAAGCAGCTCGATTTGTTCTGGGTGATTTCAGACAATAGCGTTACAAAAATGTTGCAAAGTTTGGGCTGGGAAGAATTGAGAGAAAGAAGAAGAGCTGCTCGACTAAGTGGTATGTTCCGAGCTGTCAGCGGAGAGATGGCGTGGAATTACATTAGTAGATGAATAAGTTTGAGTGGCGGTCATAAAAGTAGGAAAGCTCACAATATGAAGATAAAGTTGGAATTCAAGAGGACAAACTGGGGCAAATATTCATTTATAGGAAGGGGAGTTAGGGATTGGAATAACTTACCAAGGGAGATGTTCAATAAACTTCCAATTTCTTTGAAATCATCTAAGAAAAGGCTAGGAAAACAACAGATAGGGAATCTGCCACCTGGGCGACTGCCCTAAATGCAGATCAGTATTGACTGATTAATTGATTGAACAGTGCATGGCGCCCATTCAAATCTTGACCACGCGCAATGTTGCTTAACTTAAAGAGATCTCACGGGATCCGGTGATTCAACACGGCTACTGCCACTGGCTCTAGTTAGATTGCTGGTCATTGATTTCCCCTACAGTAATACTGTCAGCAACCTAGTAATGTTTTTCGACAGAACTTTATGTAGGTCAGACCACACGATAGTTGTAAGAATGGACAGTTTCGTTGTGGCATACTGTAACATGTACTCAATCTCGGTGCTAGGTAGTTAATTAATGGATCGAGAAGCCAGAGCAGAATAAAGAGCAAATAATATGGAGATTGCATTCAGACTATGCCAGGAAATTTATAAGTCCAATTCCCTCTCCTATCAAGCCAAACTCAGACACTATAATACCGTGGTGAAACCTGAATGTCTCCATGCAGCAGAGACAATTGCCAGAAAGGGATTACCACAATAGAAAAAAACCGTAAATTCCTACTGAAAATTCTGGGACCAAAGAAAGCAACAAAACTTCACTTCAGCTCAATCTGCCAAGAAACGCAATGATGAAAACATCCTAGGGATATGCGCTACGAATTTCAGGTAAATAAAGTATAATAAAGTATGAGAATATATTCTTCATTTATTCCTAAAATTGCAATCTTTTTCCTTAATCATCCTTATCCAGTCGATTTGATTCGCATTTTTGCCTTTTTATAGCACTACGAGAGCTAATGTGTGTCAATGCAGAGTTTCACATTCGGTGTGGACATTTTACAAAAAATCAAAGAACTCTTGAGGGTATTGAACTAAGGACCACGAAATAACTATGTAAATAAGTTCATTTGGCTAGGATTTGAATAAAAGAGGAGACGAGTAAACAAACAAGTGATCTTAGGCAGTTTTTCCGAAAATGCATTTAAGCCAGAAGTGATTTCCGAAATTTGTTTCTTTAGTTTGATAGAGCTATCCAAGACTCACAATATGAAACCTTTCCGGGCCGTTTAGCCCCTGAAATTTCGGCCCAATTGAGGGCATTATTTAATTTTACGTTTTTTGTAGTATGGGTCTGCTATTTGTCTGCTAAGAATTATTTTTAACATTAAATATGGCATAGTCCTAAAATTGCCTTTCTTAACGGTGACCACCATTAGGTACTTCACCATATGATGCATCGTTTGACATACAAATATTTCACAAAATCATATATCACATTACATTACATCTTCATTGCCCACCATAGTACACACCATCGGTATAAGGTTGTAAAGAAAAACTAGTTTATGACAGGAGTAATTACTTAACTACTATTAAGTCTATAACTAATTTCGTACTTAATATATTGTGTAGTATCTCACACATGGGCGGATAGCCAGCTCCTCCTGCAAGACGCTACCTCTACACCTAACTAAACTGACTACTGAAGTACATGATTAAATCTACACTAATTCTATCATAAATCTGTCTGGTCGCAACATCATCCCCTGGTGAGTAACTCGTGCCACCCTTCCCTGGGATGCCACGAGCAGCCATGTCTCATGAGGCCAGAAACCGAGACCTCATAGACCGCGTAAGCAGTCTATGATTACTTTCCAACTCCTCCTACCCAAATGTTCTCGAATTTGGACCTGGGTTCTTCTCTATTCCTCCCACCACCAGCAACGTTGCTATCACCACCATACACAACATGATTTCTAATAGTCCCTTTGTGCTTCTTTTGTCTGTCCTTCCCTCCACTCCATACTTTCTTCAGCACCATCTTGTTCCTTCCCAGCTTCCTATTCTTATCCTGTACTACTGTGCCGTTATTCCCATCACCCGTTCCTCTGATCATCTGCACTCTACGCTGTCTCTGTCACGACTGCCCACAAAATCATACATAGTCCTATTAAAAATACGTGTTAAAATTTGCCATGTTTTACAAAAACAACCATTTTCCTTTGGCTTTTTTGAAGGAAAGTACCAATCTTCGTAATATCTAGACGACGCAATGTGATCAAGTAGACAGTGACTTTAAAACGGCTGACATAATTATATTTATACTGATGCCACAAACTCAACAAACTGGAAGAGAAAAAAGGCCAAACACGAGACAAATTAAGATGTTATTAAAACGAAGAAAGTATCTGGTGAAACACACATTACATTAATAATTGAACGTTAAGCAAGAAGCTACTTTGGTGTGGCCTCTTCTCTATTCCCATATTTGCTTAAGCATTGTAAATTACCTATGAGCTTAGAAATTTGACAATGTTCAAAATATCTAGAGAGACATCAGATGTTCTAGTCACTTACAATTACAGTGGGGTTTAGGAGTACATTGTTATACCCAATGATCAAATCCGATCCACGGCACTGAGTCTAGTAGCAACAACAACGGAACACTAGCATTGAAATCACTGAAGTTGCACCCGTTTAAGTACAAGCTCATTGAAAGTGTATCTTGGCATCAATTATATTTATTCTGTAAAGAATGGACAGTTAAATAAATCTTGTACAGCGAAGCGAGAGAGGGGCAAGGTTGACGTGCAGGTGTTTTCGACGAGTGGTAAAACTGCCAACCCCACCATAAATTTTGTTAAGGACAGGGGGAAAATAACAATAAGAAAGGTTGGGGCATTGCAAAACAATAGACCGAGAGGACAATACACTCGATATCCAGGCTCACGGTAAAAATGAGTGTGACGGAAGTGTCCTATAAAATTTGTAAATGAACGCAATTGAGCCAAGTGATAAATTCACAACAGAGCTGAACTAAAGTCAAGAGAATACAGAGCGGTGGTCAAAAAAACAAGGTAAAACTCAAACAATAACTAGAAATTCTAACCGTGAACAGGGGAAGAATCGAATTCAGTACGAGAAATCACAACTGACCGGCCAATGAAAAGAAGCGTCATGTTAATTACCCCTGTGTGATTGGTACAGGCCAAGAGAAACCAAAGGGAAGATTATACAGGAAGAGGGAACTGAGATGATAAATTTAGCCGGTCAGAGCACTGAAAGGCATTCTTCTTACATTCGTACAGTCTCATTCTTATTCCTGTACTCGTGTTTCCTTGTAATCTTGCAATTGTGACTCGGAACTTTGTTTATGTTATTTTACGTCTCACTTGTACTTGTGCGCTTAATTAATTATTAGTGACGTTCGATTGTATTTACTGAGAGATTCGTTGAGACACTATGACAATTTGTTGGTACTTGGATTTCACTTTACCTCGTGTTAGTGAGACGCGTAGGCTCTCTGAGCCTCAGATGCGTTTAAACGCAGTCGTCTGAAGTGGAAGTAGCATATTATTCAGGTAAACAGTCAGTCATAACCAAAGTTCTCATTTTACGATCTGAACGTATTCAACAGTAGACAGTAAGTAGCGAAGTGATAGTAAGAGTGTGCTAGGCCAACGTGGAAGTCCGAAATCGTATTCCGAGAATACAGAACAGTATCCATAGGCAGTGCGGGAAATGTTCTGACGTGCGATCGCGGCGCTAAACAACTATGAACAGATGGAGACAGACCATGAAAGCACCTAGATCAATACCACTACTTAGGAGCTCAGTAGTTGACCATAATTTTTAAAGTGTCACCAGGCCACCGGCGAGATAACATGGCACGAGTCGGCCAGGAGACCCAGCCGCAGAAACAGCAGATCCAATACGAGGGCGCGACGATGGAGAGCAGCCGCTGGACCAAAGTGAAGACGGACCTGATTTTTGGACATCCTACGACGATTACAATGATGTTTTAATCAGGATAGAGCGAAGGCGACGAGTGACCTGAAGGCTGAGTAGCCAATACAATTTTAATTATTTAGTACTCTACGTAGATATTTAGAGGGGCTTTGTAAATAGTAGTCTTAGGTTGTTTGAATTTTTGTGTCTAAGAGGCAATCGCCAGTAACATAAGAGTAGAATCTAGAATTGGTTAGTGAATCACCCATTTCATCTCATTTCATCTTGTTTTGTATGGGAAAATTAACGTAAAGTTGCATTTCATTTGGAAATAAACGATAACAAGGGAAGATTAATGTTGACAATTATGTTTCATTCAGTGAAAGCTTTCTTAATAAACGCGCAGACAAGCCTCAAATATAATGTCAGGTCTCGTGTAATATAGTATTATGCATGAGGATGTGCATGGATATGTGTGAATTTTCTCCGTATGTTAGAGAATGAAAGTGGTTGTTACGTACATATTGTCAGTTCTCCGATCCCAATCATTAGTAGAATCATCAAGCGAATTCAAAGTGTTAAAATTAAATGTTCGGCTGGCAAGTGTGTCCTGGTAATTGTTAAATTTGTCATCAAGGAATGAACCAAGTAGTCAGATAGAAATTCAGTGAATAGGTGCTGTTGTCGAAGGAATCATTAACACAGTTGCAGGTCATCGTAATAATAGAATACCATAAACAAAAGTGGATAGAGTCTTCATTTAATGACACAATAAACATGTGGAATCAGATTGTAAGGATGAAGGTATCGGAATGCACAGGAATCTTTGAGATGAATAAATTAATGTACTGATGGTAAGATTTAGAAGTGAATTTCTCAAGTTTCGGTCATGACTTGGATAGTCATTGTCATTGATCTGCGTAAGATAGCATCGTCGGATGTAATAATAAGATAAGGGAGCATGTGTGACCTCCTATTGTATAATGCCGCCAGTGCTAGTCTTGTCTGGCGAAGTAATAATATAAGTCCCAAGGTTCGTCATAAACGTTGGTCTATGCGCATTCATCATCCACATCATTAGTTAGTGAGGTAGGGATTACTTTCGCTTCGTGTATATGCTAGGTTCATTTCAGGGATAGTCAAGGTCGCTGTGCATGACAGGCGGGAAGTGTTTGATGGCCGAATGTTAATGTTGCGTATTTTGGTTTATATGTGAGACTGACATAATGTTTCCACGTATTGTGAGTGCGTCATGTATGATTTTTATGAATTAATTTGCGTTGTAAATAATTTGTGTCCGTGGTGAATTGAAATCCACGTGAGGGAATATATAAGTGATTTGATGATACTGTTTTTGCATAATAAGTTCATTAATGAGATTCATTCAACCACATTTTAGAGTTTAGTATTAGGCATCCCCTATATATTCAGCCTACGTAGAGGTCGGATAGGGTTTCACCACAATGTTTTTTGAGCATGAAATTAGCTACGCAAGCCATAAACGAGAAATAAAATACAAGCTCAGTTGATTTTGACTCGACATAACGAATTTAAATTCACGAGTGTAGTCGTGAATCTTCATGTTCATTATAATAGAAGACTCTGGATGTTGGTACACACAATCATATTGAAAGTTATTGAATCAAGGATGTTTAATTTGTTAGTTGTTTATTTTGTATTATTATTGTTTGTTGATATTTGTAAATCAATTAGAAATCTGTTTAACCAACTGTTGACCATTATTCAGTAGATAGCTTCACCCGTCACACAGTGTCTGTCTATCGAAGTGTATGTTCCCAAAAGCTGTAGTATTTGGTGAGAGTTACAATTAATGTAGAGGTTTAGGACCGGACAAGCCTGAGTGACTGGCTAGTTGGGGCATTACAAGATTTTGGTGGCTATATGGGGACAATACGAAGATTGGTTCCGTTTATCACAAAAACCCAGAACAGAGAGTATCCTGTATGGGTCTTGAAGCCGAGGTGAGTGTTCATAATGGGGTGTAGCGTGACTTTGGTCGTGATGATAATAGCAGTGGTGATGAAACACCACAATAAATCAATGGACTACTACCGGGTGAGTCAGTCGCACCTGACGTTTTATGCTGTTAGGCATCCCACCGAAAGTCACTGGTGTCGTTATGGTCTATTCTCCTTTGCCGTATAGCAAGCAATAATCACGTTTATCACTCACTGAACCATTACCCTTGCAAAAACATGCACCGTATGCGAGAGACATTTACACAATGCATCAAACTGTCATACGGTTATGTAAAACGTACGTGCCAGTTATGAGTTTTCAGTAGATTATGAATTGAAGCTAAAAGAGTCGGCATACTGCTAGAAAACGTGTGTGCATTTGTGAAGCGGAAGTAGTAGTAGTCCATCTAGTCGGCTTTCTGGAAACCTACCCGCTGAAGTCGCCGTGGTGTCATAGGTTAAGTGTCGCGCTGTCAGTACGGCTGCGTTTGGTAAGTGGGTTCGAATCCCTCTTGAGCCTGTAAACTTTATTCGCATTTTGTACTTCGAGAATCACCCACAGAGCCAATGTATTGGAGGACCAATACCTCCCGCAGGTGACCTCTACTGCTATGCTGAACATGGGCCTTGTGTGGGCTAGGAAGATTGGAAGGGATAGACAAGGAAGAGGGAAGTAAGCGGCCGTGGCCGTAAGTTAGGTACCATCCAGGCATTTGCCTGGGGGAGAAGTGGGATCCACGGAAAACCACTTCGCGGATGGCTGAGGAGGGAATCGAACCCCCCCTACTCAGTTGACCTCACGAGGCTGAGTGGATACCGTTCCATCCCTCGTACCACTACTCTAATTTCGTTGTAGAGCCGGGAATCGAACCCGGGTCTCCGGGGGTGGCAGCTAATCACACAAACCACTACGCCACAGAGGCGGAAAATTTATTTATTTATTTATTTATTTACTTATTTATTTATTTATTTATTTATTTATTTATTTATTTATTTATTTAATTTATGTGTTTGTTTTTGCACTCTCCTGGGCCATTAGTACTGTTTTTGCTTTGCTTTTTTTCCTATGTGGATGGTTTATAAGCAAGGCTGGACGAGAATAGAATGGTTGGGAGTTTGAATCCACTTGACTGAACAACAGTCTGTTAGTGCAGTAAGTGTTCGAATAGATAGCCTTCTGCAGTAATGCACATTTAAGCACGCCGTTGAGCTGCCATTCGTGCTCTTTGTAGCATTGTAGGTGTTACGGATTCACAGGATTCCGTAATAAGGTTGCGAAGGTTTTTTTTGGGATTTTCCGGCTGCTGGGCGTACATTAAATCCATCAAATAGCCCCATAGGAAGAAGTCTAAATCGGGTGATCTAGCAGGCCAGGTGACAGATCCTCCCCTTCCTACCCATCGACCGGGATGTGTAACATTCAAGTAGTTGCGAACATCTGCTGACATGTGGGGCGGCGCTCCATCGTGTAATACCACATGCTTACATGGGCACATCCTCTAGCAACAATGGTAGTTGGTGTTGAAGGAACTGTAGGTACGAGACACCTGTCATATGATCCTGAAAGAAACAGGGTCCAATTAGATCACCCAGTATACCACACCAGACATTTACATCCCATCGTGCCTTAAATGCTGCCTGCCTTACCCAGTGGGGATTTTCAACACTCCAGTAGTGCATATTATGAAAATTCACAGAGCCATTATTATCAAATCGTGACTCTTCTTCTTCTTCTTCTTCTTCTTAATCAGCTTACCCTCCAGGGTTGGTTTTTCACTCGGACTCAGCGAGGGATCCCACCTCTACCGTCTCAAGGGCAGTGTCCTGGAGCTTCAGACTCTGGGTCGGGGGATACAACAGGGGAGAGTGACCAGTACCTCGCCCAGGCGGCCTCACCTGTTATGCTGAACAGGCGCCTTGGTGGGGGATGGGAAGATTGGAAGGGATAGACAAGGAAGAGGGAAGGAAGCGCCCGTGGCCTTAAGTTAGGTACCATCCCGGCATTTGCCTGAAGGAGAAGTGGGAAACCACGGAAAACCACGGTTATCGTGATTAGCTGCCACCCCCGGAGGTCGGGGTTCGATTCCCGGCTCTGCCACGAAATTTGAAAAGTGGTACGAGGGCTTGAACGGGGTCCCCTCAGCCTCGTGAGGTCAACTGAGTAGAGGTGGGTTCGATTCCCACCTCAGCCATCCTGGAAGTGGTTTTCCGTGGTTTCCCACTTCTCCTCCAGCCGAATGCCGGGATGGTACCTAACTTAAGGCCACGGCCGCTTCCTTCCCTCCTCCTTGCCTAACCCTTCCAATCTTCCCATCCCTCCACAAGGCCCCTGTTCAGCTTAGCAGGTGAGGCCGCCTGGGCGAGGTACTGGTCATTCTCCCAGTTGTATCCCTCGACCAAGAGTCTGAAGCTCCAGGACACTGCCCTTGAGGCGGTAGAGGTGGGATCCCTCGCCGAGTTCGAGGGAAAAGCCGAACCTGGAGGGTAAACAGATACAGATGATGATGTTGATGATGAAAAAACCCAAAAGCTTGTTGTCATGTCTACCTTTCATTGCATATTTAGAAATATGCTAGAAGGCAATCGTTTTCGTTTTAGCATTAGTTATTTCATTATTTGGATTTCAACAGCATTGATAACTTTGTTTTTTTTTTCTTGAGGAATCTTAAGAGTATATGTCTATTACTGAAGAGTTCTGGGGTAGGAACAAAGTATAAATCTTCTGTCATATTTCAAAGGTTGCAAGCCAGATTCGGCTGAGCTACGCTACAACTCGTTCTTGGACTGTTTTCTTCACACGCTGGGTTTGCTGGTCCTGCAGGCGGCACCAATAGAACATCGTGAAGACAGTTCGTTTGAACCCACACGGCACTTGCTAGCGTGGTTGCTCATAGTCTTCGTCCTGGTCACCAGTTTCTATGGCAGTGGCCTGGACTCCGTGCTTGTAGTTCCTAGGTAAGTTCATGGTGTACTATGAGTTAAAATTTTAAAACTTATTTTTATTTAGTATGATCGTTGCTTTCGTTAATTTTCTGATAGATTATCAAGGCACGTGTTATCGTGGTTCTGTTAGTTCATCTGCGTTAGTAAATATGGTGGGCAAACATTCACTCGAATATTCTCCAAGCCCACCGTACAACAGGTTGCAATATCTTGTCAGACTTTGTCTTTCGTCTTTAATTGCGTTCTGCCTCATTAAGTAGTGCCTGTCTGTTTATATGTGACTTAGAATGGACTTCACAGGATCGAAAATTCCTTATAAGAAATCGCGCATATATGTTGGATGAATAGATCAATGTCAAATTTGACGAGATCTCATTGAGATATTTCTCTCAGCGGTTATCCTGACGAAGGAATCACTTCGGTATTATGGATAGTGAATGACCAATATAACAAGTTGTACAGTATACTCCGGGGGTTAAATAAATGTACCACCAATTTACGAATTGATTCCCGGATTATAATACTTCTCTTTCAGAAATGGCTCCTGGATTTTATCTGAACTGGCCCCAAAGCACTGGCTTCACCAACCCCCTCCCCCTGGATCACCATTTTCCTTCTAATCCTAAAAGATCTACGATTTTACACATTACGTAAAGCTGTTTGTCCTGGTATCCGCAGATTGGTTTGCAGCGGTTATCACTTCTTCTCCACTCTTGCCTGTCCTCGATCAGCCTCTCCAGTCCTGGGTGTGAGCAGCTGCCCAGGTTCCTAATGATTAGGCTGATATATCCCAGTCTGGGTCTTCCTCTCCCATTGCAACCGTCGACAGCGCCCTCCAGTAGCGTGGCCAATAATCCCCCGTGCCTGAAAATATGGTCCCACCAGGATCCCTCCGTGAGCGGATGGTGTCTCACAGATAGGGCAGCATTGTTATCCTTCGTAGGACCTGGTTAAAAATGTTTTACAATTCTGCATTCAGCCATTCACTTCGCCATTTCAGTTGTTCTGCTGTGGTTTGTTTCTACCTTCCCTACAACTGACTGGTATGAGTCATTCCATTGGAAGTTGGATTCTCAGTTCTATTCAGCTCAACCAATACTTTTTGCTTCGTTGATGTTTTTATTGGTATTCAAATTAGTACAGAGCTTACATAACAATAAGAAGCAATACGAAGTTTAAAAACTTAAGAAATCTTAAAAGTGTTTTGGAAAAATACAAATCATTTGATGAAAATGTTACACAAAATATCTCATACAATAAATGTGTTTGCACAACAACATCGCTGATATCCTTTTAAATCAAAACGATGTGACAGTAAGGAGCTATACGTAAACAAACAATAAACTAAGCGACTAAAATGTACTAAGCTAATGGCTGAAGTACGCCAGAGCTGTAACAATTTTTTTTCCAGATCTGTGTAATGTGGACGATGGTAGATGAGACAAGCTAGAAAGGAAAATGTGGATGCATTTAGAGTGAATGCAGTGCTTCGGAGAATGTGTGAATGTAAGACAGCCTTCCGTCACTATCTCCCTTTAGTCTGGCAATCCATGAAGTAGTAAATGATCTCTCCGGTTACGGAATTACAGAAGCACATGGATACTCATCACTAGATGGACAGAATAAAGTGTCTTGCTTGGCATTCTCGGCCAACCTACTCTAGATAGGAAAACGTATCTCTTTAGAAGAAGGTATCCTCGCTCCAATACGACTCAGAATCAATCCTCAGAAGGTCAAATTAATCTGTCTGAGAAATGGACGCCTCGCACCCAACGAAGATACCACCTCAGATGGCTCTCTGATACACTCATTGGTTGATGAAGACGAACGCACGAGATACATCTGCGTAAATTTCAATGATGAAATAGTCTTCGAGGAGACGGTTGCAATCAGATACCTCAGCGAAAATATTAATAAGCTGTGCAGCTCACTGATATTGAAGCCTGACGGAAAGTTGTCGATCAAAAAGTACATATGATACACCCTGTATATCCTCTGCAGTGTGCCTCTTGATGGTAGACAAGCTATCGAGAGGTGCAGTGAAGTAAGCAATCGGCCTTCTACCAAAAATTATAAGTGCTATATTTGTGTTAATTAAAGGCTACCAAAATTGCAGAAATTAATACAACGAAAGCCTGGAAATACTGGAAAATGTCACCTTCTGAAGCCAGCTATAAAACTTTTTCTGACCTTCACAAACACCATAAACAGCTTCTAAAACGGGATTACCAGGACTACATAAACTCTGCCTGTCTAGAAGTGGGAAGTAATAGTAAAAGATTCTGGTCTCTGATAAACAGCAGGAAAAATACAAAGCGTGTGCCAGACACAGTGTCTTGGGGTGATAATTTAGCCAGTAATAGTAATAGACAGAAAATTTGCAACAATTACTTTGCGTCTAATTTTGTTTCACCTGTTCAGTTCCCAGTTTTTCCGTGTATTGATGCTGTTCCTTCTCATAGTCTCAGTAATCTTTCCACCTCTGAGTCATAAGTCTATTCTTTACTTTCCTCCCTGCCAGAAAATAAACCTACTGGTCCGGATGCTCTCAGTCCTGTCTTCCTTAAGAATACCACTACGACTCTTGCCCATCCTATTGCTGTTATATTTAACCATTGCTTCTTATCCGGCTACTTTCCTAACGACTGGAAAATCGCTAACATCACTCCGGTTTTTCTAAGTGGAAAGAGGTCCGATATCAGAAACTATCGTCCTATTTCTATATTACTCACCCTGTCACTCATCTGTGAAAAGATTATCCACCAGCGTCTTCTTACTTTCACACTTCCTTGTATATCGTCCCAGCAGCATGGTTTTCTTCCTGGTAGCTCCTGCCTAACTAATCTGGCTGTTCTTCTCCATCGTGCAACATCTGCTCTTAATGCCGGTTCTCAGCTGGACGTGTGCTACATTGATACTGCAAAGGATTTTGATACCGTAGACCGCGCACTTCTTTCCTATAAACTCTCAGAACGTTTTAATATCCATGGTCGCTTCCTAACTCTCCTGCAGAGCGTGTGGTTCTTGATGGGTTCAGTTCGACTCTTGTTATGGTACATTCTGGCGTCCCACAGGGCAGTGCCCTAGGTCCGCTTCTTTTTGTCTTATTTATTGACGATCTCATTAATACTATATCCCCCGTTTCTTGTGAAATTCTACTATTTGCAGATGACTGTAAAATATTCAAACAAATCGATTCATTATCAGGCGTAAACTCCTTACAGAGTAGGCTTAATTCACTCTCTGAATGGTGCTCCACATGGCGTCTTAAGCCTAATCCTACCAAGTGTTCCACTATTTCGATCAGGCTTCGTAAATCCCCTATTCTCAGTAAATACTCCCTCCTCCGTAAGCCGTTCCCAACTCTAACAGAACAAAATGACTTACGAGTGTTCTTTGACAGTAAATTGTTATTTGTCCCCCATACACAAAATATAACCTCACGAGCAATGTCACTTCTCGGTTTGTTGTATAGATTTTCTGACATCACCGATATCCACGCACTCCAAGCCTACTATGTATGTTGCATCCTACCGATTATTGAATTCGCGTCTCCCATTTGGTCTAACTCTTCACCCACTAATCTGAATCACATTGACCGCGTGCAGTCATTCTTCTGTGCCATTGTTAGAGCCAGAGTATCTGATTGTCAAAACTTGAGCAGTAATCAGATACTGGATAAGTTAAACTTTCGCCTGTTATCTAGTTGCAGGAAAGTAGCCGACCTTAGATTCGTATATAACACTGTAAACGGTTTATTACGTTCTCCCGAACCTACATCGTTCTTTTCAATACATGTTCCAACTCGCAAAATCAAATCAGGATTAATCCGCCCCTTCATATTCCGTATTTCCGCCTCTCTCTCGTTCAAAGAAGTTTACTTATACGCATACCAAGCCTCCTTAACTCTTCATTTTCTTACAGGAACTTGGTCGTTTTTTCTTCGTATGCCTCCTTTAATCGATTCTTCCTTAACTTAACCTAGTTCATTTTCATATTCCTTTCTTTCTCTTCTCATTGCTGTCCTCTCTATTGTACATAATGTAATATATATTTATTTATTTATTTATTTACTTATTTATTTATTTATTTATTTATTTATTTACTGTACTATACCATAACTTATGTGTTATATCTGTATTTATCTTACTGTGCCTGCCTGGCTATAAGTTCTTCTCTTCGTTTTACGTTCAATTTTCAAATTTCCTCGTTGTTTCTTTTGCCTATATGTTTTGTTGTTAATTGTTGTGTCTCTACAGCTATTTTGTTATTTTGTTAGTTTTTAATTTTTTCCTCTATTTTTATCATAAGATGTTTTTTCCTCATTGTTCTTCCACTTATTTTCTTATGTTTGCCTTGTGCTACTCCACTGTAAATATATTTTTCCTTTGCGGAATTCTGTAATTCGGCTTCTCGCTGTTTCGGTTTCCTAAATAAATAAATAAATAAATAAATAAATAAATAAATAAATAAATAAATGTCGATGAAAAGTCATATGCCATGTTTATATAATATAGTTTGTAGTGTTTCATATTTAATACAGTAGGAATTTAAGGGTGCTGACGAATTAAATGCCGGTCTGTGAATAATTATATGCATTTCTAACATATGAAAATACAAGAGATATGTTCTCTAACTTTTACGAGCTCCAGTTCTTCCGCTTGAAGGGGGTGTTTTATCCGTTCTAAAATGACACTCGTACACTGCAACAATTAATAATAATGTGATTTGCTTTACGTCCCACTAACTACTTTTTAAGGTCTTCGGGGACGCCGAGGTGCCGGAATTTAGTCCCGCAGGAGTTCTTTAACGTGCCAGCAAATCTACCGACACGGGGCTGTCGTATTTGAGCACCTTCAAATACCACCGGACTGAGACAGGATCGAACCTGCCAAGTTGGGGTTTAGAAGGCCAGCGCCTTAACCGTCTGAGCTGCAACAATTAAGGTCGAGTTCGACGCTGAACGGTGGAGGTTATATGCACGTTGTCGAATCTTGGAATTGAAACTTTGGCAGTTAGAAATTGTTTTCGAGGGTCTTCATGATACTGGAAAAGTTTTCTGAAAAGAGTTATCTTCTTTCACACAAAAGAGGTAAGTTGCAGATCTGCTTCCTTCGGAGTGGACTTCCACGAAAAAAGTTAATTATTTCCTTGATGGTACTTACCGCATTATTCACAACAGAGAGTTTATTGAGGTCGTTTATTATCAAGTTGTATTTGATTTTCACAGTGACAAAAATAGCCTTTTGGTACCTATCTTGCGTTAATTTTGTAACTCCACCTTCTCGTCCTGTCATAATAGCATGACCGTCGTATCGTTGACTACATAGTTTGGTTAAATCCACTCCAGAGCTTGTTAAAAATATTCAAAATTTAGCTTGCGACTGACTTGGCGTACATTTCTTCCAAAGCCTGAAACCCAAGGAATTCTTCGCATACTTTCTATTCATCACTGTATGTATTCTTGACGAACCGAATTCCAATAGACAGCTACTCGGTTCCAGATGTCAGCTGTCTCGTCAGCAATAACAGAGAAGGCATTGCACGAATTTTCTTCCGTAACCAGTATCTCTCGTAATTCCTGTTCATAGAATCGTATTTAATTTGGAATTCTATGAGAAGTGTACTTGACATCTTTTTCAGAATTTGAGAGGTGTTCTTGTAGTACAGAATCTCCAGGCGGAATTCCTATAAATCATGAAAACCTCCGCTGTCTGACGTTTTCCCTCGA